>NC_137288.1:11942500-11985000 GCF_054371585.1 Giraffa tippelskirchi | reverse complement strand
ACACGGCGACCGGCCCGCGGGGGCAGACCGGGGAGGACCCGACCCGCGGCTCGGGCGAGCGCACCGGAGCGGGAGCGCGGCGGGAGGCTGACGGGGAAGGGTGGGAGTCCCGCTGCTCGCTCCCCCCTCGACCGGCACGCGACGACGTCGGCGGCGGACGGGCGGCGGCACGGGCCACGGATCGGGGCCGCGGCAGGCCCGGGAGGCGAGACGCACCAGGGCGCGGCCCCGAGGAAGCAGCAGACGGGGGAGCGGACCGAAGCGGACGGACGGACGGAGAGGGGCACCGACGAGCTGCGGCCGCGTGAGGCCAACGCCGCGCGAGACGCGGCGGCGGCGCGGAACCGGCGGCGGAGAGGTGGGGTGGCCGCGCGCCACCGCGAGGAGGATGGCTCGAAACGACCCGGGGGAAGCGAGTCGGCCACCGGGGCGCACCGCGGGATCTCACCGCCGGAGGCCTCCCAGCACAGGGGCGGTCCCGCGGCACACCCGGGGCGGCGGACTGGCCTCTCCGGCCCCCCCCACACCCCCAAGCGGAGGGTGGGGGAGGCTCCCCTCACGGGGGCTCGCGCCCACCGCCACCTACACACACACACCCAGAGCCGCGGCCGGCCCGGGAGAACGCTCTCCCGCCTGCGTACCGGCGTGCCCGCCACGGCCCTCACTCGCGCGGCCCCGCCGCGCCAGGCCCCTCCCCTCACTTCTCTCAGGGACTCCGAGGGCACTGCTCCGCCCGGGGACGACACCCACAGGAGGCGAAGCCGACTCGGTCCCAGACAGGGGGGAAGGGCACGCGGGCGGTCGCACGCGCGGGCCGAGGAGGAAGGCCGGCAGCGGCGGGGAGGGGCCGGCAAGCGCGCACAGCGACGGCCACGGGACAGGGGGCGCGGGCGCCGCCCGGGGACCAGAAAAGACCACCGGGAACACGGCCGGGCCGCCAGGAAAACCAGCGCGGGATCCCACCGCCACCCACACACGAGGGCGGTCCCGCGACGCCTGGGACGCCGGCCGGCCCCGGCCGGCCCCGGAGCGGAGTCCCACGCCCCGGCCCCGCCGCCAGGGCCGGCGGCGCCGTCCACCCGTCTCCTCCGCCCACCCTCGACGGATCCGTCTCTCCATCTAGTCTGACCCCGAGGCGCCACATCCCGGGGACACGCTCTCGAGCGAGGCGGCCCAGACCGTGCCCGCGCGCCGCCACCGGCTCGGGGACGAGGGCGGGCGCGACGGACTCCTCCTCGCCACGGCCGCGGGGCTGGGGAAGCCGGGGCCGACCGGGCGTCGCCCCCCGGCCCTTCTCCTCCTGCACTCACACCGCGGGGGCGGCCGCACGCACGCGGCGCACGCACGGTTCCCCCCCACGTGCCGGACACCCGGCGGGGCCCGGCGGGACCCTCCCCCGACTCGGCGGGGGGAGGCGCGGGCCGCGGTAGGCAACGAGCGGCACACGGCCCCACCGCGGGGCCGGCGCACCCATCCCCCCTCACAGAGGAGAGGTGGGGGGATTCTGCCCACGTGCTCTGGCAGTCGCCACGGCGGCTACACTGCGCACTCAGGAGGGGCAGCGGCCGGGGGCTCCGGTACCCCAGAGGCTCCCTCTCGGATCGCTAGAGAAGGCTTTCTCACCGAGGGCGCGCCGTCCCTCACCCCATCGTCTCTCCTTCGGGCCCACGGAGGCGCTCCACGAGCCGCCGATCCTCGACTGGGCGGGAGGGGTCTGCGGTACAGGTAAGCGGACGACCACACGGGAGCGTGTGCACGGTCGGGGCCGGAGCACGGCCCGTGCCTCCACGACGAGGCAGCACCTGCCCCCAACGGAAGAGGCGAGGGGAACAGGCACGCCTCTCTTCCCGTCTCGACCCCTCCCCCAACGAGAGCCACTCGCGGGACACACACACACCCCACCGCGGTGGGGGACCCGAGGAGGACGCCGGGTTAAGGGAAACGACACCACCGCTCGGCCTCAGGCACCTGAGGGGGCGACCTGGAGCGCTCCAGGGGCACCACCGAGGGTCAAACGAGGCACGCTCACCCACCCACGCGGGGCGCGCGGCGCAGCGGCGGGCACAGCCCTCCCCACCGCGGGGAGGGCCGCTCGCGGGACACGCGCCGAGAAGGCGAAGCGAGAGCGTCCGCTGTGTCCGAAGACCGACGGCCTCACTGACGCCCCGTGGAGGGGGGGCGGGCAGGAGACCGAGAGTCAGGGCCGGAGGCCGCACCCACCCTCCCGCCTTCCTCACCCTCCCCGACGGGCAGGGGGAAAGGCAGGCGAGGGGCCCCGTGGACAGACCGAGAAGACCGCACACGTTCACCAGGAACGCCCGTCCCTCGTCCGGCACGGCTTAGGCCCGGCCCGGGAGAGCACGACCACACCACATCGATCCGTTGAGCCGAGGGGGAGGGGGGAAGGCACGGTGAGGGCAGTCGCCGGAGGGGCCCGCTTTAAGCCTCACCGGCCGCCTCCCCCCGCCACACCTCACCTCACCTCAGGCGACAGCCGCCGACGACCCCAGGAGGAGGAGCTGCCTGACACGGGGCACGGAGCCTACAGAGCGGGGGTCGTCCCGGCCACCACCGGGCGCCCGCAGCGGGGGTCACACAGGGTAGAAGACCCACGGCGCCTCGCCCCGCCGCCCTCGGGTCGCCCAGAGACCGGAGGTGGCGCCACGGGTCGGGTCTGCCAGACACGCCACGCGGGAGCCGACGCACAGGCCCAGGCCGGCGGCCCAAAGGCCCAGAGCCCCGCGTGCGTCCAGAGGCCCAAAGTCCTCGGCGGCAGACGCCGAGAGAGACCGTGTCGGCACTTACCTGGTGGCAGAAAAGGCCCATTTCGGGCGACAAAATGACAGCGCCCGACAGCGGGGCCCACCCACGACTGGCAGGGAGGGACCTTGGCACCTTGGCACCGCCACCTGTCCCCAGCACTACCCCAGAAACACCAGGCCCGGAGCTGTCGGGGGTCATCTGGTCGACTGGGGGGGGGGAGGGGGGCGAAGGGGGCGCCCGGTGGGCGAAGTGGGGGCGCAGACGCCAAGGGGGAGGGAGCTGGCCGGAGACGCCCTCCCCCTTCGCCCGCACGGGTAGGTGTACCCGTCCGTCCGTCCGAGTCTCCGAGCGGGGGTTTGGCTTCGAGTTGCCAAAGAGAAAAACGAAGAGAGACCCGCCGGCGAGGCGCCTCCCACGAGACGAGCGGGCCCCAACGAGGGACCACGCCCGGGGCCCCAGACCGTCCTGTCCGGGGCACCCAGGACGGCTCGAGCCGGTCCCTGACCTCCTGGCCGTGATTCAGGGAGTTGGGGAGGGGTGAGAAAGCAAACCCTCCGGGGGTGGCAAACCCTCCTGAAAGGGCGGGAAAGCAAAAACCTCCTGAAGGGAGACGCAAACCCTTCTGAAAAGGCGAACAGCAAACCCTTTTTGAGGGCGGGAGCCAACCCTCCTGGCAGAAGAAGGCAAACCCTCCTGAGGGCGAAAAGCAAACCCTCCTGAGGGAGGCCCGGTCAGGCCACCCCAGAGCCCGGCTCTGGAGCGCCGCCGCCGCCGCGACGGCCACCCTCCTCAGAAACCTAGAGAACCAATCTCCGGCGACAGCAGGACGTCCCTAGGCCTCGGCGCCACCGCCACTGTCGCTGCCAGCAGAGCCGGTCTCTGAGAGCTGTGCCCTCGGGCCCGGCGGCTGAGTCACAACCCTCCTGAAGGTCGCCGAAGCTCCAGAGGGGAGGGACACTATAAAAGCGGCCGCCAGGTGGCTCCTGACAACCGGCTCCAATGTCCCGAGGACGGGTCGCTGTCGCCGGCCGCCGAGGACGCCACAGCGCCGGCCGCCCAAACGCCCGAGCTCGGCTCGGAGCCGCCGCCTCCGAGAGACGCGACGCGACGCGACCCCGGCCGCAGAGGAAGGGAGAGGAGCTGGGAAATAGCTCCCCAGGAGGCTGCCACGAAGGAGACGCGCTCCCCCCCCACCCACGCGATTCCAGGCTGGTGGGCGGACATTCCACGGAGACGCCGGCGGGCGGCGGGGCTCGGGGCGGGGACGGCCGAGAGAGGGGCACCAGTGACATCCCGGGCTCCCCCGGGCCCCCTCCCCCGAAGGAGGGAGGGAGGGAGAGAGAGAAGGGAGGGAGGCAGGGAGGGAGGGACCGACCGGCAAAGCGAAACCAGGCAAGCGCTGCTCGGAGAACAAAGCAGGACTTCTCGAAAGCAGACACAGACACAGACACGCAAGCCCAGGAGCAAGAAAGGAAAAGAAGGAGACACTCGGACCCCCAACAAGAGAAAACGAAAGTCAACCTGTGTCGAGACCGTGATCAAGTCCAACGACAACAAACACAAGCATGCGCCGGTGGGCGGGGAAAGTGCGCTTGAGGTCAGGAGAACATGGATTTCAAAATAACTGGCCACAAACACCGGAAAGGAAAGGCGGCCGGGCGGCCGGGCCGGGCGGTCGGGTCTGGGGTGGGGTGGCAGGGCTGCTGGGGGCGGGGGTCGGTGGCGGGGGGGGTGGGGGTGGGGGGTGGGGGGTGGAGGAAACGGGAGCACCTAGAAAGAGGAGGAGACTGTCGGCCGTGCTGAGACACGGAGACATCACACGGCTGGGGACCCGTTCCTATCGTTTGCCCCGGGGTGTGAGAGAGACTTGGCCTCCCGTCTCCTGGGATTTCATCTCCCCAGCAACAACGGTCAGGCAAGCTGTCGGGTGTGTGTGTGCTGCGGGGGGTTGGGGGGTTGGGGGGCGGGGTGGGGAGAAAAAAGAAGACGCCTTTCAAGTGAAAGGAGGGAGCGTAAAGGTCACTGAACCCTCTGACAGCGGCCTTCCATTTTCCACACCAGTGACACGTTCTCCCAAGTCGCCCGGTTCCAGAAAACGCTTTTCGGAAACAGAATCCTCGGGGCCCGCGAACTCCTTAGGAATCCTCGGATGAGCTTCCGGGCCAGGCTATACCGTAGGCAGCGCGCTTCCCCTGAAGCCAAAGCCACGGGCTCCAGAGGGCCACGTCCAAGAAGCTGATCTGGTACGGAACCCGATGTCTTCTTCTCTAGGACACTTCTAGCAGCAGCAAGAGTGCCAGTTTGTGAGAATCGAAGGTGAAGCCGGCACGATGTAAACCCAGCGATGTGAGCGGTCAGAGGCCCATCTAGATTCGAACTCCAGTGCTGGAGGGAGGGGAGCAGTGGGGACAGGAGGGTGGCCTGCGAGTCCGCCGTCCTGTCCCCACTCCCCGTGTGAACATCCGCCCCGTGGAAGGTGTCGAGGAACCTCATGACCTGACCTACGGGGTGAACCGTCGCCAAAGACAAAGAATTCCTCCAGCCAGGCGTCGTCCGCAGCCACGAACCCCTTCCCTCCGTCGCCCGGCCTTTCAGAATGCCACGTGGAGCCCTCTCGAGACGTGTGGGGCTTGGAGGTATGGGCCCCCGAATTCTCCTCGCCCGGCCCTGCAAGAAACCATCCCGGGCCTGCCCCACATGAAGACTTCTCGGGCTTTTCGGTGGACCGGGCCTCCCAGGGTGCCCCTGCACCCGGCACCCTGCGACATCCCGAGAGATCCCACGGAGAAACGTCTCCGGCCACTCGCGCGGCATCTGCCTCGCTGGCGGGCGCCCCTTCCAACCTCCCCAGAGATACGTGAGCACGGACGCTTCTTCCCCATCTGGGTCCCCTCACAGGCTCTGTGAGTTCCTGCGGTTCCGCACGCCCTCGACTTGGCTGTGGTTCGGGGCTCTGTTCTGTTCTGTGTTTGCTCTCCGGCCCACGTGATCTCTCTGGCTAGGGCACCCAGGAAAAGCGAAAAGAAATCGAGTCCGTGTGAGTACTATTCAGGCATCAAGTGGGGATACCTACCAATGACCTCTAACGTGGATCCACCAAGATGGCGGCCGTGTGGGGTTCAGGAGGATCATTTTGCGTTTTCTGGGGGCGCTATTTGCTCTCAATGATTTCACGTGCCTTTTGGGCATGGCTCACGGAGATGGGACGTG
Source organism: Giraffa tippelskirchi (assembly GCF_054371585.1). Classification (NCBI taxonomy): domain Eukaryota; kingdom Metazoa; phylum Chordata; class Mammalia; order Artiodactyla; family Giraffidae; genus Giraffa; species Giraffa tippelskirchi. The sequence goes on along the minus strand of NC_137288.1, from coordinate 11,979,027 downwards.
AAGCAGCAGGGCAGCCACATCTGGCGTCTCGGCCTAGCTAGGGCGGCTCCACGAGTGACCTCTCGGAACCGGGGCTGAGACCGCCATCCCTCCCCGGGCCCCCCTCGGTGGCTGGGTGTGGGGGGGGGAGGGGGAGGTTTCGGAGGGGAGACGGGAGATCTGGGCTTGTGGTTGGGGGCGCGCGGGGCCACACGTGTCCTGTCATGATATTCCTGCAGCGCTCCAACGAGATAAATATTATTCTCTATTCTGCAGATGGCTATCTGTACCTGAATGGAAATGTATTAGACTCTTGAAATCCGAGCCTTGACGAGGGGTGCGCCCTGTACGTCTCGGGCTACAGGCAGCATACGGAAACTGAAGATATCAGGAATCACGTATAAAGGTTAAAGTCAAAGAAACGGACCTAGTTCAGGGGCAGACTTAGTCTTCCTCGCTGCAGCCTCAAGGTAAACGCTGGGGGTACCCAGTCTATTCTTGGGAAGATACAGTGTTTATTTTAACTGTTGCCAGCAACGCAGCTTCTCCTCTGCCGGAGGTGAAATTGAGATTTAGTTCTTGCAGCTAGTAGTTCTTTTTCAGAACATCTATCAGGAAGGATCCGAATAGCTTGTCATGTCCCTGAAAGTATACTAGAGAACATTTGGTTCAGTTCTCGTACCCAGAGACTGGGGAAATTAAGGTGGCACTAGAAATCGCACCTTTGGGTTATATAGTATCTTTGCTGGAAAACAGGCTGCTCTGAAACTCTAATTGTATCAAACAGTAGCAGGGATAAGAAGTGCATGATCCACAAGTTTCAGTAAAGCTGGCTCTCCCGCTCCTTAACATTATATACATTGTTAACAAAAGTTTAGAACTGGACACTTGATGGCAACAAAGAGGCATCCTGTTTGGCGTTTCTTCGGACTGCAGCCGGGAGAGGAGCAGAGCCGACTTGTTCAGTCCCCGGTCCCGCTACTCCTAGGCCTTTCCTCACACTTGATCTTGGATGCTCTGGGGGCAGGTTGTGTCTGCAACAAGCACTCGATGTGTCCGGAAGCACTGAATCCTCTGTTCATTGACTTTGTTCCCAGGACTGTCTCAGGAGGTGACGATGTTTTCCCATGGGGGAATCTGTGTCAGAGGCTTGCCAACCATACTTTCCACGTGGTTCATGAAAAGCTCGCCCGTCGCCGGTCACCTGTCAACTCACCATCCGTACGAGAGTCAGCACCAACACGCCCGGCAGAGCTGAGCGTCAAGAAGGGGTTGCGTGGAAAGAGATTTGTATGCTTGGTCCTGGTCCTGGTTATAGACAGAAAGTATCAAGGGGGAATAACTCCCAGAATAAGTAGGCTTGCCTGGAATGCGAAATAGTGAGAAGAGGCCTCGCGCTTGGAGGACGGGTCAGAGCTTTAGCCACGGGAGAGTGAAAAGGAAAGGCCCGGGAAAGGGCCGTGGGGCAGGGGACGGTCTGAGCCCAGCACCAGCGGTGAAGGACGAGGAGGCACCTTGAAAGAACGTGCTGTTCGGAGGTTTGTGGTAAGAGCACACCGGTGCTGCTAAAGATGAGGCTTGTGGAACCCAGATAGTAAGGAGGAGCCAGAAACAGGCCAGGAAGGATGAGAATCCCGTGTACTGAGGACCTGCACTTCACCAAGCCCACAGCAAAGGGTGCTGTCTAGATTCAAACCCAGTCACTTGCGCAAACGCCGCTCAGCCACCTCCTCATCTACAAGGCCGACAGATACTCGGTGCGTGAGGTGCGTGTACGTACAGTCTAGGTGGACGGCACTCACATATCAGGCAACCACACAGCTAATACATGCTTTGAAAGAACCAAGAGTGAGCTGATAGCTTTTTCTGGATCTGCCTATAAGCAAAGATACCGCTCGCTGCATACTGTGGATCTCGACTCCTGTCTCACGTCTCCATGAAGCCGTCAGAAAAGTACTGTTCGTGCTCCCTCTCAGGCCAGGAATGACACTTCAAGTGTAACGTGCTCACGAAGTCCTCAGAGATTCATGGATTTGAATCGAGAAATTCCACCTGGTCCTTTCGCTCCCGATCCACTCCTGCTCTCACCACTACTACCACACGGGTCAGACACGAGCGAGTTCCCCTGAATTAGCTTGCACACGTGGGGGTGGAGTTAGCTTTCGGCACACGGATATTTAGAAATTCCATGGCAGTAGGCCAGGTATTCACATTATGTATCGGATATTCGCCTAATTTGATAATAAGAGAGCCCGGGCCTCAGGCATAACTTCAGGCCGATTTTCCCTCCAACGGAAACAGCTCAGATGGGCTGGCAGCCCGAGAGAACGAGCAACTGCCACTAACAGACTGAGACACCTGTGGGCTCCCTCCATGGGGAGACCTTCTGCCAAGGCTTCTCCCTCAAGGGCCGTTACCCAGCCTGCGGGCATCAGCTGAGGAGAAGGGGAGGTGGGTGCCCCGGAAACCAGCCGCGCTCGAGTCAGTCTCCCAGGAGCTCTCGTTCCAGCTCTGGACGCTCACTCCCGGGCCCGGGTTCTCACTCCCGCTTTCAGATGGATCCCAGGCCCTTCTTCAGAGAAGTTCCTCCAGATGAGTCCCCAGCCACCAGTGGGCCTCATTCGACCTTGCGGGACCTCCCTCCCCTTCTGAAGCTAGGTTCCGTCTCTCTCTTCACAAAACTTTAAGTCCAAGATGGATTGTTAACAATGACTTGCCATTTCCTTTTGTTCTCACCATTATTCTGACTACTTGCATTTAATTCCGCTCACCTTCGGATTGCTTGTGACACTCCAGGCCACCGAAAAAAAGAGAGTTTCTGTTCTGGGCTCAAAGATCCTCAGGAGGCATTTGGGCCTCACTTTACCTCTGCTGGAGACAGGAAGGTGGCAGGTGACCGGGACCTGCCAAGAGCAGAGCAGAAGCTGTGCCCCTGAGCAGTGGTGCCTGGCTCTCTCTCATTGGTCGCAGAGGGTCTGCAAGATTCGAGGGGGTTCCTGACGGCCCCACCATGCTGGTGAGCCGTGTCGTCTCATCTCATCGGGAATCTGACCCCGCATCGGCAAGCGTAGCCATGTGCCCTCACCCTGAGTCTCTAAACCCTTCCCAGACCATCACTCGGCCCGCCTTCTCCTCTCAGGCAGAATGAACCTGGGCTTCTCTCCTGGGACAGGTCATTCTGTGTCATGGGATGTCCTCTTTACTCCTATTGCCGGCAACAGGAGTATTGATGTGCTGCTCATAGGTCAGAGACTCCTCATTCGTATTACCCAGAGGCTTTTCTTCAGTCAGTAAATTTTGTTCCTTTGAAGTCAAAGGGATTGCATTGCCTTTGAAGACTATCATTTCTGACCTAGTCGCAAACCGTCTCTTTTGAGGAACTTCCTTAGGGTTCCAGGGATTAAGACAGTTTGCTTCCATTGCAAAGGGCACAGATTCTTTCCTCGATTGCAGGATCTAGATCTCCCGTGCCTCACACTGTAGCCAAAAAGGTATATTTTAAATATAAGAGGGCCAAGCATAAACCTACTACTTTCCCTTTCCATTATTATGATAATAATCTAGTTCTCTTCAAGGCAACACAAATGTTTCTTACTAACTAGAAGGATCATGTCGCGGAAATTATAAAGAGAAAAACAGGGAATTACTTCATGGTATCTCACTACATCCGTCTCTGATCCAACGTACGAAAAATCAAGGAAGTCCACGTAAAGTATCATCTTTAAATAGAGCTCTCCACTTTGAGAGAATAGAACTAAACTCATTAAAACTAAGTTTTCCAGTATGTGGCTGCTTTGAAATCTTGCATCCAACCGACAATTCTGGAACCTATGATAATTCAGAATTGAGTAACCGATGACACAAACACTCTACTAGTCAGGGGGACGTTTTGGATCGCCTGAGTTCTAGGTTCTCAATGTTATCAAGCCAGACACAATCTTCACGGTTTTTCATAGATCCTGTAATATCTTTTTTAAAATTTCAACTTTTTTGAGGTACAATTGACATATAAAATTGCAAGAAATTGAAATATGACTGTGGTGATTTCACGTGTTTACGATGTGAAAGGATTCCTCATCCAGTTAATTCATATCACCTCACATATTTCACCTTCTTTTTTTTTTCTTCCCTCCATCTTTCCCACTTAGATTTTATCTTCATAAGATTTCATTTATACAAAACATGTCAAAAAGATTGCCGTGTTTTACATTAGATCCTCAGACTCTATTCATCTTATAGCTGAACATTTGTTCCCTTTTACCAACCTCTCCCCATAGCCCTAGTAACCACTTTTCTACTCTCTGTATGAGTTTTACTTTTTCCGGGAGGCACTGTCAGAGCCAGTCCTGAAATTTCCTCCAATTACAATTCTTCTCTCAGAGTCATCAGTCCATTTTGTGTTATCTTTCATGTTTTACAAAATTACTCCTAACCAGCAATGGAGCAGGTGTGGCAGGCAATGAGCCAAGAAGATTTACAGGGTGGCATCCACTTACTGTGGGAATTAACCATGGCATTGATCAGTCTATCAACCTAGAAAGAGATAACTGGACATTGCACAAAAATTTGCTTATTTCTTTGTAGAAGTTTGGCATTAAACTAAACCCTTAGTTTGGGATGGGATGGGGTGGGGTGGGGTGGGGTGGGGTGGGGTGGGGGGGTGGGGGGTGGAGGAAACGGGAGCACCTAGAAAGAGGAGGAGACTGTCGGCCGTGCTGAGACACGGAGACATCACACGGCTGGGGACCCGTTCCTATCGTTTGCCCCGGGGTGTGAGAGAGACTTGGCCTCCCGTCTCCTGGGATTTCATCTCCCCAGCAACAACGGTCAGGCAAGCTGTCGGGTGTGTGTGTGCTGCGGGGGGTTGGGGGGTTGGGGGGCGGGGTGGGGAGAAAAAAGAAGACGCCTTTCAAGTGAAAGGAGGGAGCGTAAAGGTCACTGAACCCTCTGACAGCGGCCTTCCATTTTCCACACCAGTGACACGTTCTCCCAAGTCGCCCGGTTCCAGAAAACGCTTTTCGGAAACAGAATCCTCGGGGCCCGCGAACTCCTTAGGAATCCTCGGATGAGCTTCCGGGCCAGGCTATACCGTAGGCAGCGCGCTTCCCCTGAAGCCAAAGCCACGGGCTCCAGAGGGCCACGTCCAAGAAGCTGATCTGGTACGGAACCCGATGTCTTCTTCTCTAGGACACTTCTAGCAGCAGCAAGAGTGCCAGTTTGTGAGAATCGAAGGTGAAGCCGGCACGATGTAAACCCAGCGATGTGTGCGGTCAGAGGCCCATCTAGATTCGAACTCCAGTGCTGGAGGGAGGGGAGCAGTGGGGACAGGAGGGTCGCCTGCGAGTCCGCCGTCCCGTCCCCACTCCTCCTGTGAACATCCGCCCCGTGGAAGGTGTCGAGGAACCTCATGACCTGACCTGCGGGGTGAACCGTCGCCAAAGACAAAGAATTCCTCCAGCCAGGCGTTGTCCGCAGCCACGAACCCCTTCCCTCCGTCGCCCGGCCTTTCAGAATGCCACGTGGAACCCTCTCGAGACGTGTGGGGCTTGGAGGTATGGGCCCCCGAATTCTCCTCGCCCGGCCCTGCAAGAAACCATTCCGTGCCTGCCCCACATGAAGACTTCTCGGGCTTTTCGGTGGACCGGGCCTCCCAGGGTGCCCCTGCACCCGGCACCCTGCGACACCCCGAGAGATCCCACGGAGAAACGTCTCCGGCCACTCGCGCGGCACCTGCCTCGCTGGCGGGCGCCCCTTCCAACCTCCCCAGAGATACGTGAGCACGGACGCTTCTTCCCCATCTGGGTCCCCTCACAGGCTCTGTGAGTTCCTGCGGTTCCGCACGCCCTCGACTTGGCTGTGGTTCGGGGCTCTGTTCTGTTCTGTGTTTGCTCTCCGGCCCACGTGATCTCTCTGGCTAGGGCACCCAGGAAAAGCGAAAAGAAATCGAGTCCGTGTGAGTACTATTCAGGCATCAAGTGGGGATACCTACCAACGACCTCTAACGTGGATCCACCAAGATGGCGGCCGTGTGGGGTTCAGGAGGATCATTTTGCGTTTTCTGGGGGCGCTGTTTGCTCTCAATGATTTCACGTGCCTTTTGGGCATGGCTCACGGAGATGGACGTGAAGCAGCAGGGCAGCCACATCTGGCGTCTCGGCCTAGCTAGGGCGGCTCCACGAGTGACCTCTCGGAACCGGGGCTGAGACCGCCATCCCTCCCCGGGCCCCCCTCGGTGGCTGGGTATGGGGGGGAGGAGGGGGAGGTTTCGGAGGGGAGACGGGAGATCTGGGCTTGTGGTTGGGGGCGCGCGGGGCCACACGTGTCCTGTCATGATATTCCTGTAACGCTCCAACGAGATACGTATTATTCTCTATTCTGCAGATTGCTATCTGTATCTGAATGGAAATGTATTAGACTCTTGAAATCTGAGCCTTGACGAGGGGTGCGCCCTGTACGTCTCGGGCTACAGGCAGCATACGGAAACTGAAGATATCAGGAATCACGTATAAAGGTTCAAGTCAAAGAAACGGACCTAGTTCAGTGGCAGACTTAGTCTTCCTCGCTGCAGCCTCAAGGTAAATGCTGGGGGTACCCAGTCTATTCTTGGGAAGATACAGTGTTTATCTTAACTGTTGCCAGCAGCGCAGCTTCTCCTCTACCGGAGTTGAAATTGAGATTTAGTTCTTGCAGCTAGTAGTTCTTTTTCAGAACATCTATCGGGAAGGATCTGAATAGCTTGTCATGTCCCTGAAAATATACTAGACAACATTTGGTTCAGCTCTCGTACCCAGAGACTGGGGAAATTAAGGGGGCACTAGAAATCGCACCTTTGCGTTATATAGTATCTTTCCTGGAAAACAGGGTGCTCTTAAACTCTAATTGTATCAAACAGTAGCAGGGATAAGAAGTGCACGATCCACAAGTTTCAGTAAAGCCGGCTCTCCCGCGCCTTAACATTGTATACATTGTTAACAAAAGTTTAGAACTGGACACTCGATGGCAACAAAGAGGCATCCTGTTTGGCGTTTCTTTGGACTGCAGCCGGGAGAGGAGCAGAGCCGACTTGTTCAGTCCCCGGTCCCGCTACTCCTAGGCCTTTCCTCACACTTGACCTTGGATGCTCTGGGGCAGGTTGTGTCTGCCACAAGCACTCGATGTGTCCGGAAGCACTGAATCCTCTGTTCGTTGACTTTGTTCCCAGGACTGTCTCAGGAGGTGACGATGTTTTCCCATGGGGGAATCTGTGTCAGAGGCTTGCCAACCATACTTTCCACGTGGTTCATGAAAAGCTCACCCGTCACCGGTCACCTGTCGACTCACCATCCGTACGAGAGTCAGCACCAACACGCCCGGCAGAGCTGAGCGTCAAGAAGGGGTTGCGTGGAAAGAGATTTGTGTGCTTGGTCCTGGTCCTGGTTATAGACAGAAAGTATCAAGGGGGAATAACTCCCAGAATAAGTAGGCTTGCCTGGAATGCGAAATAGTGAGAAGAGGCCTCGCGCTTGGAGGATGGGTCAGAGCTCTAGCCACGGGAGAGTGAAAAGGAAAGGCCCGGGAAAGGGCCGTGGGGCAGGGGACGGTCTGAGCCCAGCACCAGCGGTGAAGGACGAGGAGGCACCTTGAAAGAACGTGCTGTTCGGAGGTTTGTGGTAAGAGCACACCGGTGCTGCTAAAGATGAGGCTTGTGGAACCCAGATGGTGAAGAGGAGCCAGAAACAGGCCAGGAAGGATGAGAATCCTGTGTACTGAGGACCTGCACTTCACCAAGCCCACAGCAAAGGGTGCTGTCTAGATTCAAACCCAGTCACTTGCGCAAACGCCCCTCAGCCACCTCCTCATCTACAAGGCCGACAGATACTCGGTGCGTGAGGTGCGTGTACAGTCTAGGTGGACGGCACTCACATTATCGGGCAACCACACAGCTACTACGTGCTTTGAAAGAACCAACAGTGAGCTGATAGCTTTTTCTGGATCTGCCTATAAGCAAAGATACCGCTCGCTGCATACTGTGGATCTCGACTCCTGTCTCACGTCTCCATGAAGCCGTCAGAAAAGTCCTGTTCGTGCTCCCTCTCAGGCCAGGAATGACACTTAAAGTGTAACGTGCTCACGAAGTCCTCAGAGATTCATGGATTTGAATCGAGAAATTCCACCTGGTCCTTTCGCTCCCGATCCACTCCTGCTCTCACCACTACTACCACACGGGTCAGACACGAGCGAGTTCCCCTGAATTAGCTTGCACACGTGGGGACGGAGTTAGCTTTCGGCACACGGATATTTAGAAATTCCATGGCAGTAGGCCAGGTATTCACATTATGTATCGGATATTCGCCTAATTTGATAATAAGAGAGCTCAGGCCTCAGGCGTAACTTCAGGCAGATTTCCCCTCCAACAGAAACAGCTCAGATGGGCTGGCAGCCCGAGAAAACGAGCAACTGCCACTGACAGACTGAGACACCCATGGGCTCCCTCCGCGGGGAGACCTTCTGCCAAGGCTTCTCCCTCAAGGGCCGTGACCCAGCCTGCGGGCATCAGCTGAGGAGAAGGGGAGGTGGGTGCCCCGGAAACCAGCCGCGCTCGAGTCAGTCTCCCAGGAGCTCTCATTCCAGCTCTGGACGCTCACTCCCGGGCCTGGGTTCCCACTCCCGCTTTCAGATGGATCCCAGGCCCTTCTTCAGAGAAGTTCCTCCAGATGAGTCCCCAGCCACCAGTGGGCCTCATTCGACCTTGCGGGACCTCCCTCCCCTTCTGAAGCTAGGTTCCGTCTCTCTCTTCACAAAACTTTACGTCCAAAATAGATTGTTAACAGTGACTTGCCGTTTCCTTTTGTTCTCACCATTATTCTGACTACTTGCATTTAATTCCGCTCACCTTCGGATTGCTTATGACACTCCAGGCCACCGAAAAAAAGAGTTTCCGTTCTGAGCTCAAAGATCCTCAGGCGGCATTTGGGCCTCACTTTACCTCTGCTGGAGACAGGAAGGTGGCAGGTGACCGGGACCTGCCAAGAGCAGAGCAGAAGCTGTGCCCCTGAGCAGTGGTGCCTGGCTCTCTCTCATTGGTCGCAGAGGGTCTGCAAGATTCGAGGGGGTTCTTGACGCCCCCACCATGCTGGCGAGCCGTGTCGTCTCATCTCATCGGGAATCTGACCCCTCATCAGCAAGCGTAGCCATGTGCCCGCACCCTGAGTCTCTAAACCCTTCCCAGACCATCGCTCGGCCCGCCTTCTCCTCTCGGGCAGAATGAACCTGGGCTTCTCTCCTGGGACAGGTCCTTCTGTGTCATGGGATGTCCTCTTTACTCCTATTGCCGGCAATAGGAGTATTGATGGGCTGCTCATAGGTCAGAGACTCCTCATTCGTATTACCCAGAGGCTTCTCTTCAGTCAGTAAATTTTGTTCCTTTGACCTTAAAGGGATTGCCTTTGAAGACTATCATTTCTGACCTAGTCGCAAACCGTCTCTTTTGAGGAACTTCCTTAGGGTTCCAGGGATTAAGACAGTTTGCTTCCATTGCAAAGGGCACAGATTCATTCCTCGATTGCAGGATCTAGATCTCCTGTGCCTCACACTCTAGCCAAAAAGGTATATTTTAAATATAAAAGGGCCAAGCATAAACCTACTACTTTCCCTTTCCATTATTATGATAATAATCTAATTCTCTTCAAGGCAACACAAATGTTTCTTACTAACTAGAAGGATCATGTCGCGGAAATTATAAAGAGAAAAACAGGGAATTACTTCATGATATCTCACTATATCCGTCTCTGATCCAGCGTACGAAACATCAAGGAAGTCCACGTGAAATATCATCTTTAAATAGAGCTCTCCGCTTTGAGAGAATAGAACTAAACTCATTAAAACTAAGTTTTCCAGCATGTGGCTGCTTTGAAATCTTGCATCCAACCAACAATTCTGGAACCTATGATAATTCGGAATTGAGTAACCGATGACACAAACACTCTATTAGTCAGGGGGACGTTTTGGATCGCCTGAGTTCTAGGTTCTCAATGTTATCAAGCCAGACACAATCCTCACGGTTTTTCATAGATCTTGTAATATCTTTTTTAAAATTTCAACTTTTTTGAGGTATAATTGACATACAACATTGCAAGAAATTGAAATATAACTGTGGTGATTTCATGTGTTTACGATGTGAAAGGATTCCTCATCCAGTTAATTCATATCACCTCACATATTTCACCTTCTTTTTTTTTTTCTTCCCTCCATCTTTCCTACTTAGATTTTTATCTTCATATAAGATTTCATTTATACAAAACATGTCAAAAAGATTGCCGTGTTTTACGTTAGATCCTCAGACTCTATTCATCTTATAGCTGAATATTTGTTCCCTTTTACCAACCTCTCCCCATAGCCCTAGTAACCACTTTTCCACTCTCTGTATGAGTTTTACTTTTTCCGGGATGCAATATCAGAGCCAGTCCTGAAATGTCCTCCAATTACAATTCTTCTCTCAGAGTCATCAGTCCATTTTGTGTTCTCTTTCATGTTTTACAACATTACTCCTAACCAGCAATGGAGCGGGTGTGGCAGGCAATGAGCCAAGAAGATTTACAGGGTGGCATCCACTTACTGTGGGAATTAACCACGGCATTGATCAGTCTATCAACCTAGAAAGAGATCACTGGACATTGCACAAAAATTTGCTTATTTCTTTGTAGAAGTTTGGCATTAAACTAAACCCTTAGTTTGGGATGGGATGGGATGGGGTGGGATGGGATGGGATGGGATGGGGTGGGGGGTGGGGGGTGGAGGAAACGGGAGCACCCAGAACGAGGAGGAGACTGTCGGCCGTGCCGAGACACGGAAACATCGCACGGCTGGGGACCCGTTCCTATCGTCTTCCCCGGGGTGTGAAAGAGACTTGGCCTCCCGTCTCCTGAGAGTTCATCTCCCCAGCAACAACGGTCAGGCAAGCTGTCGGGTGTGTGTGTGTTGCGGGGGGTTGGGGGGCGGGGTGGGGAGAAAAAAGAAGACACCTTTCAAGTGAAAGGAGGGAGCGTAAAGGTCACTGAACCCTCTGACAGCGGCCTTCCATTTTCCAGACCAGTGACACGTTCCCCCAAGTCGCCCGGTTCCAGAAAACGCTTTTCGGAAACAGAATCCTCGGGGCCCGCGAACTCCTGAGGAATCCTCGGATGAGCTTCCGGGCCAGGCTATACCGTAGGCAGCGTGCTTCCCCTGAAGCCAAAGCCACGGGCTCCAGAGGGCCGCGTCCAAGAAGCTGATCTCGTACGGAACCCGGTGTCTTCTTCTCTAGGACACTCCTAGAAGCAGCAAGAGTGCCAGTTTGTGAGACTCGAAGGTGAAGCCGGCACGACGTAAACCCAGCGATGTGTGCGGTCAGAGGCCCATCTAGATTCGAGCTCCAGTTCTGGAGGGGAGCAGTGGGGACAGGAGGGTGGCCTGCGAGTCCGCCGTCCCGTCCCCACTCCTCCTGTGAACATCCGCCCCGTGGAAGGTGTCGAGGAACCTCATGACCTGACCTGCGGGGTGAACCGTCGCCAAAGACAAAGAATTCCTCCAGCCAGGCGTTGTCCGCAGCCACGAACCCCTTCCCTCCGTCGCCCGGCCTTTCAGAATGCCACGTGGAACCCTCTCGAGACGTGTGGGGCTTGGAGGTATGGGCCCCCGAATTCTCCTCGCCCGGCCCTGCAAGAAACCATTCCGTGCCTGCCCCACATGAAGACTTCTCGGGCTTTTCGGTGGACCGGGCCTCCCAGGGTGCCCCTGCACCCGGCACCCTGCGACACCCCGAGAGATCCCACGGAGAAACGTCTCCGGCCACTCGCGCGGCACCTGCCTCGCTGGCGGGCGCCCCTTCCAACCTCCCCAGAGATACGTGAGCACGGACGCTTCTTCCCCATCTGGGTCCCCTCACAGGCTCTGTGAGTTCCTGCGGTTCCGCACGCCCTCGACTTGGCTGTGGTTCGGGGCTCTGTTCTGTTCTGTGTTTGCTCTCCGGCCCACGTGATCTCTCTGGCTAGGGCACCCAGGAAAAGCGAAAAGAAATCGAGTCCGTGTGAGTACTATTCAGGCATCAAGTGGGGATACCTACCAACGACCTCTAACGTGGATCCACCAAGATGGCGGCCGTGTGGGGTTCAGGAGGATCATTTTGCGTTTTCTGGGGGCGCTGTTTGCTCTCAATGATTTCACGTGCCTTTGGGGCATGGCTCACGGAGATGGACGTGAAGCAGCAGGGCAGCCACATCTGGCGTCTCGGCCTAGCTAGGGCGGCTCCACGAGTGACCTCTCGGAACCGGGGCTGAGACCGCCATCCCTCCCCGGGCCCCCCTCGGTGGCTGGGTATGGGGGGGAGGAGGGGGAGGTTTCGGAGGGGAGACGGGAGATCTGGGCTTGTGGTTGGGGGCGCGCGGGGCCACACGTGTCATGTCATGATATTCCTGTAACGCTCCAACGAGATACGTATTATTCTCTATTCTGCAGATTGCTATCTGTATCTGAATGGAAATGTATTAGACTCTTGAAATCTGAGCCTTGACGAGGGGTGCGCCCTGTACGTCTCGGGCTACAGGCAGCATACGGAAACTGAAGATATCAGGAATCACGTATAAAGGTTCAAGTCAAAGAAACGGACCTAGTTCAGGGGCAGACTTAGTCTTCCTCGCTGCAGCCTCAAGGTAAATGCTGGGGGTACCCAGTCTATTCTTGGGAAGATACAGTGTTTATCTTAACTGTTGCCAGCAGCGCAGCTTCTCCTCTACCGGAGTTGAAATTGAGATTTAGTTCTTGCAGCTAGTAGTTCTTTTTCAGAACATCTATCGGGAAGGATCTGAATAGCTTGTCATGTCCCTGAAAATATACTAGACAACATTTGGTTCAGCTCTCGTACCCAGAGACTGGGGAAATTAAGGTGGCACTAGAAATCGCACCTTTGCGTTATATAGTATCTTTCCTGGAAAACAGGGTGCTCTTAAACTCTAATTGTATCAAACAGTAGCAGGGATAAGAAGTGCACGATCCACAAGTTTCAGTAAAGCCGGCTCTCCCGCGCCTTAACATTGTATACATTGTTAACAAAAGTTTAGAACTGGACACTCGATGGCAACAAAGAGGCATCCTGTTTGGCGTTTCTTTGGACTGCAGCCGGGAGAGGAGCAGAGCCGACTTGTTCAGTCCCCGGTCCCGCTACTCCTAGGCCTTTCCTCACACTTGACCTTGGATGCTCTGGGGCAGGTTGTGTCTGCCACAAGCACTCGATGTGTCCGGAAGCACTGAATCCTCTGTTCGTTGACTTTGTTCCCAGGACTGTCTCAGGAGGTGACGATGTTTTCCCATGGGGGAATCTGTGTCAGAGGCTTGCCAACCATACTTTCCACGTGGTTCATGAAAAGCTCACCCGTCACCGGTCACCTGTCGACTCACCATCCGTACGAGAGTCAGCACCAACACGCCCGGCAGAGCTGAGCGTCAAGAAGGGGTTGCGTGGAAAGAGATTTGTGTGCTTGGTCCTGGTCCTGGTTATAGACAGAAAGTATCAAGGGGGAATAACTCCCAGAATAAGTAGGCTTGCCTGGAATGCGAAATAGTGAGAAGAGGCCTCGCGCTTGGAGGATGGGTCAGAGCTCTAGCCACGGGAGAGTGAAAAGGAAAGGCCCGGGAAAGGGCCGTGGGGCAGGGGACGGTCTGAGCCCAGCACCAGCGGTGAAGAACGAGGAGGCACCTTGAAAGAACGTGCTGTTCGGAGGTTTGTGGTAAGAGCACACCGGTGCTGCTAAAGATGAGGCTTGTGGAACCCAGATGGTGAAGAGGAGCCAGAAACAGGCCAGGAAGGATGAGAATCCTGTGTACTGAGGACCTGCACTTCACCAAGCCCACAGCAAAGGGTGCTGTCTAGATTCAAACCCAGTCACTTGCGCAAACGCCCCTCAGCCACCTCCTCATCTACAAGGCCGACAGATACTCGGTGCGTGAGGTGCGTGTACAGTCTAGGTGGACGGCACTCACATTATCGGGCAACCACACAGCTACTACGTGCTTTGAAAGAACCAACAGTGAGCTGATAGCTTTTTCTGGATCTGCCTATAAGCAAAGATACCGCTCGCTGCATACTGTGGATCTCGACTCCTGTCTCACGTCTCCATGAAGCCATCAGAAAAGTCCTGTTCGTGCTCCCTCTCAGGCCAGGAATGACACTTAAAGTGTAACGTGCTCACGAAGTCCTCAGAGATTCATGGATTTGAATCGAGAAATTCCACCTGGTCCTTTCGCTCCCGATCCACTCCTGCTCTCACCACTACTACCACACGAGCGAGTTCACCTGAATTAGCTCGCACACGTGGGGATGGAGTTAGCTTTCGGCACACGGATATTTAGAAATTCCATGGCAGTATGCCAGGTATTCACATTATGTATCAGATATTCGCCTAATTTGATAATAAGAGAGCTCATGCCTCAGGCATAACTTCAGGCAGATTTCCCCTCCAACAGAAACAGCTCAGATGGGCTGGCAGCCCGAGAAAACGAGCAACTGCCACTGACAGACTGAGACACCTATGGGCTCCCTCCATGGGGAGACCTTCTGCCAAGGCTTCTCCCTCAAGGGCCGTGACCCAGCCTGCGGGCATCAGCTGAGGAGAAGGGGAGGTGGGTGCCCCGGAAACCAGCCGCGCTCGAGTCAGTCTCCCAGGAGCTCTCATTCCAGCTCTGGACACTCACTCCCGGGCCTGGGTTCTCACTCCCGCTTTCAGATGGATCCCAGGCCCTTCTTCAGAGAAGTTCCTCCAGATGAGTCCCCAGCCACCAGTGGGCCTCATTCGACCTTGCTGGACCTCCCTCCCCTTCTGAAGCTAGGTTCCGTCTCTCTCTTCACAAAACTTTAAGTCCAAAATAGATTGTTAACAATGACTTGCCATTTCCTTTTGTTCTCACCACTATTCTGACTACTTGCATTTAATTCTGCTCACCTTTGGATTGCTTATGACACTCCAGGCCACTGAAAAAAGAGAGTGTCCATTCTGAGCTCAAAGATTCTCAGGCGGCATTTGGGCCTCACTTTACCTCTGCTGGAGACCTAGGAAGGTGGCAGGTGACCGGGACCTGCCAAGAGCAGAGCAGAAGCTGTGCCCCTGAGCAGTGGTGCCTGGCTCTCTCTCATTGGTCGCAGAGGGTCTGCAAGATTCGAGGGGGTTCTTGACGGCCCCACCATGCTGGCGAGCCGTGTCGTCTCATCTCATCGGGAATCTGACCCCTCATCAGCAAGCGTAGCCATGTGCCCGCACCCTGAGTCTCTAAACCCTTCCCAGACCATCGCTCGGCCCGCCTTCTCCTCTCGGGCAGAATGAACCTGGGCTTCTCTCCTGGGACAGGTCCTTCTGTGTCATGGGATGTCCTCTTTACTCCTATTGCCGGCAATAGGAGTATTGATGGGCTGCTCATAGGTCAGAGACTCCTCATTCGTATTACCCAGAGGCTTTTCTTCAGTCAGTAAATTTTGTTCCTTTGACCTTAAAGGGATTGCCTTTGAAGACTATCATTTCTGACCTAGTCGCAAACCGTCTCTTTTGAGGAACTTCCTTAGGGTTCCAGGGATTAAGACAGTTTGCTTCCATTGCAAAGGGCACAGATTCATTCCTCGATTGCAGGATCTAGATCTCCTATGCCTCACACTGTAGCCAAAAAGGTATATTTTAAATATAAAAGGGCCAAGCATAAACCTACTACTTTCCCTTTCCATTATTATGATAATAATCTAATTCTCTTCAAGGCAACACAAATGTTTCTTACTAACTAGAAGGATCATGTCGCGGAAATTATAAAGAGAAAAACAGGGAATTACTTCATGATATCTCACTACATCCGTCTCTGATCCGACGTAGGAAAAATCAAGGAAGTCCACGTAAAGTATCATCTTTAAATAGAGCTCTCCGCTTTGAGAGAATAGAACTAAACTCATTAAAACTAAGTTTTCCAGTATGTGGCTGCTTTGAAATCTTGCATCCAACCAACAATTCTGGAACCTATGATAATTCAGAATTGAGTAACCGATGACACAAACACTCTATTAGTCAGGGGGACGTTTTGGATCGCCTGAGTTCTACGTTCTCAATGTTATCAAGCCAGACACAATCTTCACGGTTTTTCATAGATCTTGTAATATCTTTTTTAAAATTTCAACTTTTTTGAGGTATAATTGACATATAAAATTGCAAGAAATTGAAATATAACTGTGGTGATTTCATGTGTTTACGATGTGAAAGGATTCCTCATCCAGTTAATTCATATCACCTCACATATTTCACCTTCTTTTTTTTTTCTTCCCTCCATCTTTCCTACTTAGATTTTATCTTCATAAGATTTCATTTATACAAAACATGTCAAAAAGATTGCCGTGTTTTACATGAGATCCTCAGACTCTATTCATCTTATAGCTGAATATTTGTTCCCTTTTACCAACCTCTCCCCATAGCCCTAGTAACCACTTTTCTACTCTCTGTATGAGTTTTACTTTTTCCGGGATGCAATATCAGAGCCAGTCCTGAAATTTCCTCCAATTACAATTCTTCTCTCAGAGTCATCAGTCCATTTTGTGTTCTCTTTCATGTTTTACAATATTACTCCTAGGCGTCTCGGCCTAGCTAGGGCGGTTTCACAAGTGACCTCTCAGAACCGCGGCTGAGACCTCCATCCCTCCCCGGGCCCCCCTCGGTGGCTGGGCGCTGGGGTGGTGGGGGGTGGGGAGAGGAGTCGGGGGAGCTGGTCTAGGGGTTGGGGGCGGGTGAGGGCCAGGGGACCGTCCCCGGTGGTCCCGCTGAGACGTGAAGGCAGGTTCTGTCCCGCTGAGAACTTCCTGCCTTCGGGCGTGTGAGAGGAGCAGATTTCTCTCCAATCCAAGGCCATGCATCATTTTTGGCCTGTTCAACAAGGCTAGACAAGCACGTATTTGTGTGTCTATCTTGGCTTGTTTTCTGACGGAGGCCAAAGACCTCTTCAGGCGTGTCCAAAGGATCTGCCAGGGTGGGAGGGTGCAGGTCAATCCATGTGTCAAGAGAGCCAGAGAATCTGTCACAGCTGTGACTCAGGCCTTTTTCAGAAACAGGCCAACTTTGATGATTCCCCTGGACAGGAATCACCGCAGAAGTTTCCTTGAAGGGATCGAGTTGCAGGAGTCGGGGGCGTGGCCCCGCCGCCGCCAGAGGGCTTCCTCAGCCAGGCAAGGCCGGCCGCTGGCCGGGGCTATTGTCTGTGGGCCCCACCCCCACCGCCACCCTCCACCCTCCCCTCCCCCTCCCCCTTCCCCTTCCCCTCCCCCTCCCCCTCCCCCTCCCGCTCCCCCTGCAGGGCCCCTCGTGGGATAGCTTCATTCAAATGCAGAACGCTTTCCAGTCAAGGAAGAGCCTTTGGACTTTGCCTCGATTGAATGGTGATCCGCCCCGACCCCACCCCCATTTCTCCACCTTGAGGCTGCCCCTTCAGCACCGCGCGGAGGAATGGGCCTGGGGGGGGGGGGAGGGAGGCTGAGGGACAAACTCGCCTTGGGTCAGGCCAAAGGAGTCTCCTCCTTTTCGTAACCCAGGAAACCCCGCTAATGCATGTGAGGATCACGGACGTGCGTCGAAGCAGCCATCATCTCTTGACATCTTCCTCCGTGGGAGGCGTTTTTCCTTCCTGCCTGCCTTCAGAGAGACAGAAAAGGAGGGAGGGGCAGAGCGTTCCGCTGGCGCTGGCCGGTTCTTAAGTCACTTGAATCCAAAACACTCCATAGGGCACGGAGGGGTGCGTGCGTGGGGTGGGGTGGGGGCGGCGGCCTACTCCGGACCCCAGGCGTTCCCTCCTCTGACACTTGCCTGGAACCCATGAAAAGCTGAGCTGGTGACTGTGTGTGTGTGTGAATGCGTGCATGTGCGCGTGTCCGTGAGAGAAGGCACGTGTGCGTGAGAGAAAAAGAGAAAAAGGAAGGAGAGAAAGAAAGAGAGAGAGAGAAAGAAAGAGAAGGAAAGAAAGAGAGAGAGAGAGACAGAGAGAGAAAGAAAGAAAGGAAGACAGACAGACAGAGAGGGAGGGAGGGAGGGAGGGGGAGAGAGAGAGAGAGAGAGAAAGAAAGAATGAAAGAAAGAAAGAAAAAGAAAAGAAAATCCAGAATGAAAGGAGGAAGGAACGAGGGAAGGAGGGAGGGACCAAATAGGTTAGTTAGTACGGGCCTCCCTGTCATGGAAAAGAGTCTCTGAGCACAGATCCTCCGTTCAGTGAACCAGTTCTCATATCTCCTCTCAGGAGGCTGTGATGTCGATGGACGGGTTTGGGAAAGCAGGCCTGGGGTGCAAGCAATCAGGTATTTCCTCAGAGGCACTTGTAGGGAAACCAAGGAAACACACAGGTTCATCCCTGGAGCGGATTCGAAACCAGTCGGTGCAGGGGGAGTCAGTCAAGGAGATTTCTAGATGTCAGGGTCGGGTCCTGGAGCGGGTTGCCATGCCCTTCTCCAGGAGACCTTCCTGGCCCGGGGATGGAACCCGGGTCTCCTGCATCGCAGGCAGACTCTTGACCGTGTGAGCCACCAAGGAAGCTCTGTCGGAAATGTTCACCGAGTCCTCTTGTTGTAGCCACGCGTTCTGGGAAACAAACTCACTCAGAAGGACCATGCAGGTAGTGGAGTGCAGTTTCTTACACCAGCGGGCCCAAGGCAGAGTCTTCTCTTAGCCAAGGACCCCAACCAGCATTCGTGAAAATCTTTTATACCTCAGGGGTATGTGTCTGAACCCACCACCCCAAATTCCTTGAGACTTACCTAAACAAAGGAAGGGTAAAGACAATCCCGATAACCCCATCATTCATGTGTTATAAGACGAGATACACAGTGGACATTTATTCACAGGCCTGTGGTCATATCCTGATACACATAATGGAACTGATGGCTTTGTTCTGTGACAGAGATAATTAGCATATTCTTTTAGGCCACGGAGAGTCCAAGTACAAGCCCCAAAGGCTGTTTTATCCGGGTGTGTGTGTGTGTGTGTGTGTGTGTGTGTGTGCGCGCGCGCGCACGCGCGGGCAGGCGCCTGCGTGTGTGTGTGTGCGTGTCCGGTTTTCCATTGGTATGCCCCTTCTATAGACACCGGGCACAAAGTTCAGAGTCCATTGGGAGGGTGACCGTGCGTGTAGCCTCATGTTCGCAGCCTGGCCTAAGATGGAGTCCAGCTCTGTCTGTTTCCTCCTTCACTCTAGCTTCCATCTGCAGAGCTTCAGGCACAGGGCCTTTTGAGTTCTCCGTCAGAAGGGCAAGAGATGGTGGCAAATGTCCCCCCAGAGAGGGTTGTCCCCTCTGACAGAGCTTCCGATATCGGAGGCAACTCAGAAAACTTCAGGATCCAGTCCCACTTTCGGGGGAAGCACCACAGGCAAAGGACCAAACACACGTGGCCCAGGAATCTCCCATCCAGAAGTGGATATCCCCGTTTCACAGAAACATCCTCTGGGCCCCTAAGGAACGTATGGAAATCACTCTCTCGCCAAGGAGAGAAGAATCCTCACTGAGAGTTTCTGAAGTCTGGAAGGACCAGGTAGAGAGAAAAAGAGAAACGATTCTATTCCGCTGACAGGGGCATTATTGTTTGAAGCGACCAAGTGGATGTCCGTCTTTTCCAATTCCCATTTTAAACATTGTGTCCTTTCCGGTCCTTTGTGGTCTCTTTGGATCTGGAAAGCAACAGAGTTAACGGTAAGGTCCTTTTTTTTTTTTTTTTTTTTTTATGATTATGATTATTTTCCCCCCCTGCCTGTCTGCCTGTCCCTCCCCCTCTTCTCTCTGTCTCTCGCGCTTTTCACTCAGGTTAGGGAATTCACAACAACAACAACAAAAGTAGTGAGAAATCTGTATTTCTGCAGGTCAGGAAGCAACAGGTAAGAACTAGACATGGAACACAACAGGCTGGTTCCAAATAGGGTAAGGAGTCCATCAAGGCTCTCTATCATCACCCTGCTTATTTAACTTACATGCCGAGTACAGCATCACGAGACACGCTGGGCTGGATGAAGCACAAGCTGGAATCAAAATGGCTGGGAGAAATAGCAATCCCCTCAGATATGCAGATGACACCACCCTTATGGCAGAAATGAAGTATAGAGTGGGTTTACAAAGTCGTGCTCGTTTCGGGTTTTCAGATTCTTTTCCCTCAGAGGTGAATCCAAAGTAGGAAGCCTACATTTCCTGTGCTGCCTGGTAGGTGCTTGTGGATTGTATGATGTACATGTCGTATGTGTACACGTTCAACCCGACCTCCTAAGTGGACCGTCCTGCCCCTCCCCGCCCCAACGTATTTTCGTCAAGAAGTCAGGCATCCATTTGAGCATCCTACTCCTCAGGTCATCCGATCCCATGGAAGAAGTCAATCCTCCCGTTTTTCCATCGGTCCTCTACACGTCGCCTGATGATGATGGGGGGTGACCGGAAGACTGACAGTTCTGAAGAATTTTGCAAGAGATTCGGTGAAGGCTCCTAGGATTTGCTCAGTGAAGTGGGTGGCGTGTCAACCACTAGGGACCGTGGAAGGTATGCCCCAAGTGGCAAACAGCGTTACCTTCCACAGAGAAAGCTCTACCTAGCATACCAAGGATGCTTGACCACGCACCCGCCCCGCCCCCCCCCAGGTGACAGGCGTGACGGGTCAGACTGTAGAAATCTTCCTGTCAAGGGTGTATTAACAGGCAGAGGCACCTTAGAGGCACCCTGTCCTGTGAAGCTGGAGGTGGGGAGGAAGGGGCAGAGGGACGATGAAGAAGGGAAGGAGAAAGTGAGGGACAGGGACACCACACAGTGTGTGTGGGGGGCGTGTCTGTGCCGTGTGTGGGTTCCACGTGGGTGTGTGCGCCTGTGGGTGCGGGTGTGAGGGGAGGCGGGCAGAGGCAGAGGCAGGGAGACACACAGCCAGGTCAAGGATAACATAATGTGTGTGGGGGGAGGGGCGGGGGTGGGTGGGTGCGTGCGTGCGTGGTGTGTGCGTGGGGGGGGGTGGCGCACAGGACCGTGTGTGAAGGAGGGCAGTGTGTGGGGGGCAAGTGTGTGTGTGGGGGGGTGTCTGTGCTGTGTGCGGGTGCCACGTGGTTGTTAAGCGGGGGGTGGGGGGGAGGGGCGGGCAGAGAGACACACCCGGGCCAAGGACAACGTACTGTGTGGCGGAGCGGGCGGGGGGTGGGTGGGAGTGTGGGTGCGGGGTGTGTGCGTGTGTGCGGTGCCCCATAGGACCGTGGGGGGGGGCAGTGTGTGTGTGGGGGTGTGGGTCTGTGCTGTGTGCAGATCCCACGTAAGTGTGAGTGAGGGGAGGGGCAGAGGTAGAGGCAGAGGGACACAGCCAGGCCAAGGACAACATAGTTTGGGGGAGGGTCGGGGTGGGGGGTGCGAGTGTGCGTGCGGGGTGTGTGCGTGTGTGCGATGGCGCCTAGGACTGTGCGGGGGGGCGGGCAGTGTGTGGGGGGTGGTGTGTCTGTGCTGTGTGCGGGTGCCACGTGGGTGTGTGCGCCTGTGGGTGCGGGTGTGGGGGAGGGGAGCGGGCAGTGACAGCGGCAGAGAGAGACAGCCAGGCCAAGGACAACGTAGTGTGTGGGGGAGCGGGCGGGGGGTGGGAGTGTGGGTGTGGGGTGTGTGCGTGTGTGCGGTGGCCCATAGGACCGTGGGGGGGCAGTGTGTGTGTGGGGGGGTGTCTGTGCTGTGTGCAGGTCCCACGGAGGTGTGAGTGGGGGGAGGGGCAGAGGCAGAGAGACACAGCCAGGCCAAGGACAACATAGTGGGGGGGGGGCGGGGGGGTGGGAGTGTGCGTGCGGGGTGTGTGCGCGTGTGCGATGGCGCATAGGACCGTGTGTGGGGTGTTGCGTGTGTGCGACGGCACATAGGACCGTGTGTGGGGTGTTGTGTCTGTGCTGTGTGGGAATGCCACGGGGGTGTGTCCGGGTGTGTGGGGGGGCGGGCAGTGACAGAGGCAGAGAGAGACAGCCAGGCCAAGGACAACGTAGTGTGTGTGGGCGGGGTCGGGGTGCGGGGTGGGAGTGTGCGTGCAGGGTGTGTGCGGAGGCGCCTAGGACCGTGCGGGGGGGCGGGCAGTGTGTGGGGGGTGGTGTGTCTGTGCTGTGTGCGGGTGCCACGTGGGTGTGTGCGCCTGTGGGTGCGGGTGTGGGGGAGGGGAGCGGGCAGTGACAGCGGCAGAGAGAGACAGCCAGGCCAAGGACAACGTAGTGTGTGGGGGAGGGGGCGGGGGGGAGTGTGGGTGCGGGGTGTGTGCGGTGGCCCATAGGACCGTGGGGGGGGCAGTGTGTGTGTGTGGGGGGGTGTCTGTGCTGTGTGCAGGTCCCACGGAGGGGTGAGTGGGGGGAGGGGCAGAGGCAGAGGCAAAGAGACACAGCCAGGCCAAGGACAACATAGTGTGGGGGGGGCGGGGCGGGGGGTGGGAGTGTGCGTGCGGGGTGTGTGCGTGTGTGCGATGGCACCTAGGACCGTGTGTGTAGGGGGGCAGTGTGGGGGGATATTGTGTCTGTGCTGTGTGCGAATGCCACGGGGGTGTGTGCGCCTGTGGGTGCGGGTGTGGGAGGGGCGGGCAGTGACAGAGGCAGAGAGAGACAGCCAGGCCAAGGACAACGTAGTGTGGGTGGGCGGGTTCGGGGTGCGGGGTGGGGAGTGTGCGTGCGGGGTGTGTGCGTGTGTGCGGAGGCGCCTAGGACCGCGCGGGGGGGGGCAGTGTGTGTGTAGGGGGGGGTGTCTCTGCTGTGTGCGGGTGCCACGTGGGTGTGAGGGGGGCGGCGGGCAGAGAGACACACAGCCAGGCCAAGGACAACATAGTGTGTGGAGGGGGAGGGGCGGGGGTGGGTGGGGGGTGTGTCTGTGCTGTGTGCGGGTGCCACGTGGTTGTTAAGGGGGGGGCGGGCAGAGAGACACACAGCCAGGCCAAGGACAACATAGTGTGTGGGGGAGGGGCGGGGGGGTGAGAAGCAGTGTGGGTGCCGGGTGTGTGCGTGGGTGCGGTGGCCCATAGGACCGTGTGGGGGAGGGCAGTGTGTGTGGGGGGTGTGTGTCTGTGCTGTGTGCAGGTCCCACGTAGTTGTGAGTGGGGGGAGGGGCAGAGGCAGAGGCAGAGGCAGAGAGACACACAGCCAGGCCAAGGACAACATAGTGGGGCGGGGTGGGGGGGGTGGGAGTGTGCGTGCGGGGTGTGTGCCTGTGTGCGGTGGCGCATAGGGCCGTGTGTGTAGGGGGCCAGTGTCGGGGTGGTGGTGTGTCTGTGCGCCACGTGGGTGTGGGGGGGGGCCGGCAGAGAGACAGAGCCAGTCCAAGGACAACGCTGTGTGTGTGTGTGAGTGGGTGTGCAGGGTGTGGCCGGCGTGTGTGCGGGTGCTGCGTAGGGCCGTGCGGGAGTGCGTGCGCTGTGTGTGTACGCGTTGGGGGCGTGGGCAGCGTGTGTAGGTGGTGCGGGCAGAGACAGAAAGACACAGTCAGCAAAGGACAACGTGCACAGATATTCTTCTGAATATTTGCTTGTGTTTTCTGAGCTCATCACCTCCGGGATCAAGCTCACTCCCGTGCAACGGGAGTCTGCCCCCCTCACCTCAGCCACCACCGGCCAGCACTTGTCTTGGGCAGACAAGGGAGTGTTCCGATTTGGCCGGCGCGGGGGGGGGGGGGGGTGGGGTGGCGGAGGAGTGGGGTGGGTGCGCAGGGTTTCGTTGTCACGAGGCGAACTTTGACCCTTGTGTTCTGCCCCTGAACCTCACTGGAGAGACTGGACCCGCGTGACCTGTCACGTCTTGGTTTCAACATCCTTGGCGGGAGAACTAAGATTCCCCCATGCGAAGTGATCAGGCCAGAGAGAAGGAAGTCGATTCCCTTGGGATCCAATGCCCGTTTTCTCGAATCCAGTTAAGTTTCGTCAAGATTTCCCACCCAAACCGAAAAGCCGAAGTGGCTACCTATCCCCGCCCCCTTGACCTCTGTCCCAAGGTGCCCCTCCCACACCGCCTCCTTCCACAGCCTCAAGGCATTCAAGAGTTAGCCGGCCCGGGCCGGCTCCATCCGTGGTCGCCCCGCCCCAAGACCCTCTGAAAAAGCGCCCGACAGGCAGGTGGCGCCCGACCCCCAACCAGCTATCCAGTGAGCCAGCCCCAGCATAGGAGCTTAGTGGGCGACCGACGGGGACTCGTTGCCAGACGGAGCCCATCCTAGTTCGCGTTTCTCCGCTCAGTCAACGGCGCAGACAGGAGAACGGGATCCGCCCACACTTCTCGAGAACGTCCCTGGGCGAGGGATGACGGACGCACGGACGGACGGGACGGGAAGGATTCTTGACTCCCCACCCACGGAGCAGCGGAATGCACTCCCATCCGAGGGGGATCGCAGGCCCACGTCAGACGGTGTGAGCACACGCCCCAGAACAACAACTCGCCAGCATCCCCGTCCGTGTCCCCGTCACCATCTTTGGGCACGCCAGGAGAAAGCCCTTTTGTGACCCGGACGACGGCTCTTTCGGCAAAAGCAACGTTGAGCAACGGCACAAATGAAGAGACTTGGATTTGAAACGACGCGTTCATATAGCAGCGCCTCAAAAGCAAAAGCACGCACTCGTCCCTCACATAACCGCAACCAACAAACCCGACGCACCTGAAAAAGAAAAAGCAAACGGAAGAGAACGGGTCGATCTGGCGGCTCGGTCGCCGAGACCAGATCAACCCCGGAAGGCAGGGCGAGCCGAGAGCCCACTCGGGTGAGGTCGAGCGGGATCAACACGGCAGCTCGGCGGCAGAGGTCGCGAGTGGGAGAGGTCCGTCCGGGTGCTCGACCCGCGGGCGCTGGCCGCTCTGCGGCCCAGTGAGGGAAGGAGGGGGGGAGGGGCGGAGACCCTGACAACTGGGCGACGCGCGCGCGCTGGCGGCTCGGCTGGCGAGGTCGCGAGTGGGAGAGGCCCGGCCGGCAGGTGGACCCGCGGGCACCGACAGCTCGGCGGCAGAGTGAGGAAAGTGGGGGGAGGGGCAGACAGCCTGACAACCGGGCGACGGGCGCGCGCTGGCGGCTCGGCGGGCGAGGTCGCGAGTGGGAGAGGCCCGGCCGACAGCTGGACCCGCGGGCACCGCCAGCTCGGCGGCAGAGTGAGGGAAGGAGGGAGGAGGGGCGGAGTCCCTGCCAGGCGGGCGACGCGCGCGCGCCGGCGGCTGGGCGCCATAGGTCGCGAGTGCGAGAGGCCCGGCCGACAGGTGGACACGCGGGCACCGCCAGCTCGGCGGCAGAGTGAGGGAAGGGGGGGGAGGGGCAGACACCCTGACAACCGGGCGACGGGCGCGTGCTGGCGGCTCGGCGGGCGAGGTCGCGAGTGGGAGAGGCCCGGCCGACAGCTGGACCCGCGGGCACCGCCAGCTCGGCGGCAGAGTGAGGGAAGGAGGGAGGAGGGGCGGAGTCCCTGCCAGGCGGGCGACGCGCGCGCGCTGGCGGCTCGGCGGCAGAGGTCGCGAGTGCGAGAGGCCCGGCCGACAGGTGGACACGCGGGCACCGCCAGCTCGGCGGCAGAGTGAGGGAAGGAGGGAGGAGGGGCGGAGTCCCTGCCAGGCGGGCGACGCGCGCGCGCTGGCGGCTCGGCGGCAGAGGTCGCGAGTGCGAGAGGCCCGGCCGACAGGTGGACACGCGGGCACCGCCAGCTCGGCGGCAGAGTGAGGGAAGGGGGGGAGGGGCAGACAGCCTGACAACCGGGCGACGGGCGCGCGCTGGCGCCTCGGCTGGCGAGGTCGCGAGTGGGAGAGGCCCTGCCCGCAGGTGGACACGCGGGCACCCGCAGCTCGTCGAGAGTTAGGGAAGGGGGGAAGTTAGGGAAGGGGGGGAGGGGATAGAACCCCGTCGGGCTCGTCGACCCGCGGCTCCTGGCGGCTCTGCGGCCGAGTTAGGGGAGGAGTGGGGGAGGGGCAGACAGCCTGACAGCCGGGCGACGGGCGCGCGCTGGCGGCTCGGCGGGCGAGGTCGCGATTGGGAGAGGCCCCGCCCGCAGGTGGACACGCCGGCACCCGCAGCTCGTCGAGAGTTAGGGAAGGGGGGGAGTTAGGGAAGGGGGGGAGGGGATAGAACCCCTTCGGACTCGTCGACCCGCGGCTCCTGGCGGCTCTGCGGCCGAGTTAGGGGAGGAGGGGGGGAGGGGCAGACAGCCTGACAGCCGGGCGACGGGCGCGCGCTGCCGGCTCGGCGGGCGAGGTCGCGAGTGGGAGAGGCCCTGCCCGCAGGTGGACCCGCGGGCACCCGCAGCTCGTCGACAGGGTTAGGGAAGGGGGGGAGGGGATAGAGCCCCGTCGGGCTCGTCGACCCGCGGCTCCTGGCGGCTCTGCGGCCGAGTTAGGGAAGGGGGGGAGGGGCAGACTCCCTGCCAGGCGGGCGACGCGCGCGCGCTGGCGGCTGGGCGCCATAGGTCGCGAGTGCGAGAGGCCCGGCCGACAGGTGGATACGCGGGCACCGCCAGCTCGGCGGCAGAGTGAGGGAAGGGGGGGAGGGGCAGACACCCTGACAACCGGGCGACGGGCGCGTGCTGGCGGCTCGGCGGGCGAGGTCGCCAGTGGGAGAGGCCCGGCCGACAGCTGGACCCGCGGGCACCGCCAGCTCGGCGACAGAGTGAGGGAAGGAGGGAGGAGGGGCGGAGTCCCTGCCAGGCGGGCGACGCGCGCGCGCTGGCGGCTCGGCGGCAGAGGTCGCGAGTGCGAGAGGCCCGGCCGACAGGTGGACACGCGGGCACCGCCAGCTCGGCGCAGAGTGAGGAAAGGGGGGAGGAGGGGCAGACACCCTGACAGCCGGGAGACGGGCTCGCGCTGGCGGCTCGGCGGGCGAGGTCGCGAGTGGGAGAGGCCCTGCCGGCAGGTGGACACGCGGGCACCCGCAGTTCGTCGACAGGGTGAGGGAAGGGGGGGAGGGGATAGAGCCCCGTCGGGCTCGTCGACCCGCGGCTCCTGGCGGCTCTGCGGCCGAGTTAGGGGAGGAGTGGGGGAGGGGCAGACAGCCTGACAGCCGGGCGACGGGCGCGCGCTGCCGTCTCGGCGGGCGAGGTCGCGAGTGGGAGGGGCCCTGCCCGCAGGTGGACCCGCGGGCACCCGCAGCTCGTCGTCAGGGTTAGGGAAGGGGGGGAGTTAGGGAAGGGGGGGAGGGGCTAGAACCCCGTCGCGCTGGTCGACCCGCGGCTCCTGGCGGCTCTGCGGCCGAGTTAGGGGAGGAGTGGGGGAGGGGCAGACAGCCTGACAGCCGGGCGACGGGCGCGCGCTGCCGTCTCCGCGGGCGAGGTCGCGAGTGGGAGGGGCCCTGCCCGCAGGTGGACCCGCGGGCACCCGCAGCTCGTCGTCAGGGTTAGGGAAGGGGGGGAGTTAGGGAAGGGGGGGAGGGGCTAGAACCCCGTCGCGCTGGTCGACCCGCGGCTCCTGGCGGCTCTGCGGCCGAGTTAGGGGAGGAGTGGGGGAGGGGCAGACAGCCTGACAGCCGGGCGACGGGCGCGCGCTGCTGTCTCGGCGGCAGAGGTCGCGAGTGCGAGAGGCCCGGCCGACAGGTGGACCCTCGGGCACCCGCAGCTCGTCGACAGGGTTAGGGAAGGGGGGGAGTTAGGGAAGGGGGGGAGGGGCTAGAACCCCGTCGGGCTCGTCGACCCGCGGCTCCTGGCGGCTCTGCGGCCGAGTTAGGGAAGGGGGGGGAGGGGCAGACTCCCTGCCAGGCGGGCGACGCGCGCGCGCCGGCGGCTGGGCGCCATAGTTCGCGAGTGCGAGAGGCCCGGCCGACAGGTGGACACGCGGGCACCGCCAGCTCGGCGGCAGAGTGAGGGAAGGGGGGGAGGGGCAGACACCCTGACAACCGGGCGACGGGCGCGTGCTGGCGGCTCGGCGGGCGAGGTCGCGAGTGGGAGAGGCCCGGCCGACAGCTGGACCCGCGGGCACCGCCAGCTCGGCGGCAGAGTGAGGGAAGGAGAGAGGAGGGGCGGAGTCCCTGCCAGGCGGGCGACGCGCGCGCGCTGGCGGCTGGGCGCCATAGGTCGCGAGTGCGAGAGGCCCGGCCGACAGGTGGACACGCGGGCACCGCCAGCTCGGCGGCAGAGTGAGGGAAGGAGGGAGGAGGGGCGGAGTCCCTGCCAGGCGGGCGACGCGCGCGCGCTGGCGGCTCGGCGGCAGAGGTCGCGAGTGCGAGAGGCCCGGCCGACAGGTGGACACGCGGGCACCGCCAGCTCGGCGGCAGAGTGAGGGAAGGGGGGGAGGGGCAGACAGCCTGACAACCGGGCGACGGGCGCGCGCTGGCGCCTCGGCTGGCGAGGTCGCGAGTGGGAGAGGCCCTGCCCGCAGGTGGACACGCGGGCACCCGCAGCTCGTCGAGAGTTAGGGAAGGGGGGGGAGTTAGGGAAGGGGGGGAGGGGATAGAACCCCGTCGGGCTCGTCGACCCGCGGCTCCTGGCGGCTCTGCGGCCGAGTTAGGGGAGGAGGGGGGGAGGGGCAGACAGCCTGACAGCCGGGCGACGGGCGCGCGCTGCCGTCTCGGCGGGCGAGGTCGCGAGTGGGAGGGGCCCTGCCCGCAGGTGGACCCGCGGGCACCCGCAGCTCGTCGACAGGGTTAGGGAAGGGGGGGAGTTAGGGAAGGGGGGGAGGGGCTAGAACCCCGTCGGGCTCGTCGACCCGCGGCTCCAAGCGGCTCTGCGGCCGAGTTAGGGGAGGAGGGGGGGAGGGGCAGACAGCCTGACAGCCGGGCGACGGGCGCGCGCTGCCGGCTCGGCGGGCGAGGTCGCGAGTGGGAGAGGCCCTGCCCGCAGGTGGACCCGCGGGCACCCGCAGCTCGTCGACAGGGTTAGGGAAGGGGGGGAGGGGATAGAGCCCCGTCGGGCTCGTCGACCCGCGGCTCCTGGCGGCTCTGCGGCCGAGTTAGGGAAGGGGGGGGAGGGGCAGACTCCCTGCCAGGCGGGCGACGCGCGCGCGCCGGCGGCTGGGCGCCAAAGTTCGCGAGTGCGAGAGGCCCGGCCGACAGGTGGACACGCGGGCACCGCCAGCTCGGCGGCAGAGTGAGGGAAGGGGGGGAGGGGCAGACACCCTGACAACCGGGCGACGGGCGCGTGCTGGCGGCTCGGCGGGCGAGGTCGCGAGTGGGAGAGGCCCTGCCGACAGCTGGACCCGCGGGCACCGCCAGCTCGGCGACAGAGTGAGGGAAGGAGGGAGGAGGGGCGGAGTCCCTGCCAGGCGGGCGACGCGCGCGCGCTGGCGGCTCGGCGGCAGAGGTCGCGAGTGCGAGAGGCCCGGCCGACAGGTGGACACGCGGGCACCGCCAGCTCGGCGCAGAGTGAGGAAAGGGGGGAGGAGGGGCAGACACCCTGACAGCCGGGAGACGGGCTCGCGCTGGCGGCTCGGCGGGCGAGGTCGCGAGTGGGAGGGGCCCTGCCCGCAGGTGGACCCGCGGGCACCCGCAGCTCGTCGTCAGGGTTAGGGAAGGGGGGGAGTTAGGGAAGGGGGGGAGGGGCTAGAACCCCGTCGCGCTGGTCGACCCGCGGCTCCTGGCGGCTCTGCGGCCGAGTTAGGGGAGGAGTGGGGGAGGGGCAGACAGCCTGACAGCCGGGCGACGGGCGCGCGCTGCCGTCTCCGCGGGCGAGGTCGCGAGTGGGAGGGGCCCTGCCCGCAGGTGGACCCGCGGGCACCCGCAGCTCGTCGTCAGGGTTAGGGAAGGGGGGGAGTTAGGGAAGGGGGGGAGGGGCTAGAACCCCGTCGCGCTGGTCGACCCGCGGCTCCTGGCGGCTCTGCGGCCGAGTTAGGGGAGGAGTGGGGGAGGGGCAGACAGCCTGACAGCCGGGCGACGGGCGCGCGCTGCTGTCTCGGCGGCAGAGGTCGCGAGTGCGAGAGGCCCGGCCGACAGGTGGACCCTCGGGCACCCGCAGCTCGTCGACAGGGTTAGGGAAGGGGGGGAGTTAGGGAAGGGGGGGAGGGGCTAGAACCCCGTCGGGCTCGTCGACCCGCGGCTCCTGGCGGCTCTGCGGCCGAGTTAGGGAAGGGGGGGGAGGGGCAGACTCCCTGCCAGGCGGGCGACGCGCGCGCGCCGGCGGCTGGGCGCCATAGTTCGCGAGTGCGAGAGGCCCGGCCGACAGGTGGACACGCGGGCACCGCCAGCTCGGCGGCAGAGTGAGGGAAGGGGGGGAGGGGCAGACACCCTGACAACCGGGCGACGGGCGCGTGCTGGCGGCTCGGCGGGCGAGGTCGCGAGTGGGAGAGGCCCGGCCGACAGCTGGACCCGCGGGCACCGCCAGCTCGGCGGCAGAGTGAGGGAAGGAGAGAGGAGGGGCGGAGTCCCTGCCAGGCGGGCGACGCGCGCGCGCTGGCGGCTGGGCGCCATAGGTCGCGAGTGCGAGAGGCCCGGCCGACAGGTGGACACGCGGGCACCGCCAGCTCGGCGGCAGAGTGAGGGAAGGAGGGAGGAGGGGCGGAGTCCCTGCCAGGCGGGCGACGCGCGCGCGCTGGCGGCTCGGCGGCAGAGGTCGCGAGTGCGAGAGGCCCGGCCGACAGGTGGACACGCGGGCACCGCCAGCTCGGCGGCAGAGTGAGGGAAGGGGGGGAGGGGCAGACAGCCTGACAACCGGGCGACGGGCGCGCGCTGGCGCCTCGGCTGGCGAGGTCGCGAGTGGGAGAGGCCCTGCCCGCAGGTGGACACGCGGGCACCCGCAGCTCGTCGAGAGTTAGGGAAGGGGGGGGAGTTAGGGAAGGGGGGGAGGGGATAGAACCCCGTCGGGCTCGTCGACCCGCGGCTCCTGGCGGCTCTGCGGCCGAGTTAGGGGAGGAGGGGGGGAGGGGCAGACAGCCTGACAGCCGGGCGACGGGCGCGCGCTGCCGTCTCGGCGGGCGAGGTCGCGAGTGGGAGGGGCCCTGCCCGCAGGTGGACCCGCGGGCACCCGCAGCTCGTCGACAGGGTTAGGGAAGGGGGGGAGTTAGGGAAGGGGGGGAGGGGCTAGAACCCCGTCGGGCTCGTCGACCCGCGGCTCCAAGCGGCTCTGCGGCCGAGTTAGGGGAGGAGGGGGGGAGGGGCAGACAGCCTGACAGCCGGGCGACGGGCGCGCGCTGCCGGCTCGGCGGGCGAGGTCGCGAGTGGGAGAGGCCCTGCCCGCAGGTGGACCCGCGGGCACCCGCAGCTCGTCGACAGGGTTAGGGAAGGGGGGGAGGGGATAGAGCCCCGTCGGGCTCGTCGACCCGCGGCTCCTGGCGGCTCTGCGGCCGAGTTAGGGAAGGGGGGGGAGGGGCAGACTCCCTGCCAGGCGGGCGACGCGCGCGCGCCGGCGGCTGGGCGCCAAAGTTCGCGAGTGCGAGAGGCCCGGCCGACAGGTGGACACGCGGGCACCGCCAGCTCGGCGGCAGAGTGAGGGAAGGGGGGGAGGGGCAGACACCCTGACAACCGGGCGACGGGCGCGTGCTGGCGGCTCGGCGGGCGAGGTCGCGAGTGGGAGAGGCCCTGCCGACAGCTGGACCCGCGGGCACCGCCAGCTCGGCGACAGAGTGAGGGAAGGAGGGAGGAGGGGCGGAGTCCCTGCCAGGCGGGCGACGCGCGCGCGCTGGCGGCTCGGCGGCAGAGGTCGCGAGTGCGAGAGGCCCGGCCGACAGGTGGACACGCGGGCACCGCCAGCTCGGCGCAGAGTGAGGAAAGGGGGGAGGAGGGGCAGACACCCTGACAGCCGGGAGACGGGCTCGCGCTGGCGGCTCGGCGGGCGAGGTCGCGAGTGGGAGAGGCCCTGCCGGCAGGTGGACACGCGGGCACCCGCAGTTCGTCGACAGGGTGAGGGAAGGGGGGGAGGGGATAGAGCCCCGTCGGGCTCGTCGACCCGCGGCTCCTGGCGGCTCTGCGGCCGAGTTAGGGGAGGAGTGGGGGAGGGGCAGACAGCCTGACAGCCGGGCGACGGGCGCGCGCTGCCGTCTCCGCGGGCGAGGTCGCGAGTGGGAGGGGCCCTGCCCGCAGGTGGACCCGCGGGCACCCGCAGCTCGTCGTCAGGGTTAGGGAAGGGGGGGAGTCAGGGAAGGGGGGGAGGGGCTAGAACCCCGTCGCGCTGGTCGACCCGCGGCTCCTGGCGGCTCTGCGGCCGAGTTAGGGGAGGAGTGGGGGAGGGGCAGACAGCCTGACAGCCGGGCGACGGGCGCGCGCTGCCGTCTCCGCGGGCGAGGTCGCGAGTGGGAGGGGCCCTGCCCGCAGGTGGACCCGCGGGCACCCGCAGCTCGTCGTCAGGGTTAGGGAAGGGGGGGAGTTAGGGAAGGGGGGGAGGGGCTAGAACCCCGTCGCGCTGGTCGACCCGCGGCTCCTGGCGGCTCTGCGGCCGAGTTAGGGGAGGAGTGGGGGAGGGGCAGACAGCCTGACAGCCGGGCGACGGGCGCGCGCTGCTGTCTCGGCGGCAGAGGTCGCGAGTGCGAGAGGCCCGGCCGCAGGTGGACCCTCGGGCACCCGCAGCTCGTCGACAGGGTTAGGGAAGGGGGGGAGTTAGGGAAGGGGGGGAGGGGCTAGAACCCCGTCGGGCTCGTCGACCCGCGGCTCCTGGCGGCTCTGCGGCCGAGTTAGGGAAGGGGGGGGAGGGGCAGACTCCCTGCCAGGCGGGCGACGCGCGCGCGCCGGCGGCTGGGCGAGCGAGTGCGAGAGGCCCGGCCGACAGGTGGACACGCGGGCACAGCTCGGCGGCAGAGTGAGGGAAGGGGGGGAGGGGCAGACACCCTGCCGGGCGACGGGCGCGTGCTGGCGGCTCGGCGGGCGAGGTCGCGAGTGGGAGAGGCCCGGCCGACAGCTGGACCCGCGGGCACCGCCAGCTCGGCGGCAGAGTGAGGGAAGGAGAGAGGAGGGGCGAGTCCCTGGCGACGCGCGCGCGCTGGCGGCTGGGCGGGTCGCGAGTGCGAGAGGCCCGGCCGACAGGTGGACACGCGGGCACCGCCAGCTCGGCGGCAGAGTGAGGGAAGGAGGGAGGAGGGGCGGAGTCCCTGCCAGGCGGGCGACGCGCGCGCGCTGGCGGCTCGGCGGCAGAGGTCGCGAGTGCGAGAGGCCCGGCCGACAGGTGGACACGCGGGCACCGCCAGCTCGGCGGCAGAGTGAGGGAAGGGGGGGAGGGGCAGACAGCCTGACAACCGGGCGACGGGCGCGCGCTGGCGCCTCGGCTGGCGAGGTCGCGAGTGGGAGAGGCCCTGCCCGCAGGTGGACACGCGGGCACCCGCAGCTCGTCGAGAGTTAGGGAAGGGGGGGAGTTAGGGAAGGGGGGGAGGGGATAGAACCCCGTCGGGCTCGTCGACCCGCGGCTCCTGGCGGCTCTGCGGCCGAGTTAGGGGAGGAGGGGGGGAGGGGCAGACAGCCTGACAGCCGGGCGACGGGCGCGCGCTGCCGTCTCGGCGGGCGAGGTCGCGAGTGGGAGGGGCCCTGCCCGCAGGTGGACCCGCGGGCACCCGCAGCTCGTCGACAGGGTTAGGGAAGGGGGGGAGTTAGGGAAGGGGGGGAGGGGCTAGAACCCCGTCGGGCTCGTCGACCCGCGGCTCCAAGCGGCTCTGCGGCCGAGTTAGGGGAGGGGGGGGAGGGGCAGACAGCCTGACAGCCGGGCGACGGGCGCGCGCTGCCGGCTCGGCGGGCGAGGTCGCGAGTGGGAGAGGCCCTGCCCGCAGGTGGACCCGCGGGCACCCGCAGCTCGTCGACAGGGTTAGGGAAGGGGGGGAGGGGATAGAGCCCCGTCGGGCTCGTCGACCCGCGGCTCCTGGCGGCTCTGCGGCCGAGTTAGGGAAGGGGGGGGAGGGGCAGACTCCCTGCCAGGCGGGCGACGCGCGCGCGCCGGCGGCTGGGCGCCAAAGTTCGCGAGTGCGAGAGGCCCGGCCGACAGGTGGACACGCGGGCACCGCCAGCTCGGCGGCAGAGTGAGGGAAGGGGGGGAGGGGCAGACACCCTGACAACCGGGCGACGGGCGCGTGCTGGCGGCTCGGCGGGCGAGGTCGCGAGTGGGAGAGGCCCTGCCGACAGCTGGACCCGCGGGCACCGCCAGCTCGGCGACAGAGTGAGGGAAGGAGGGAGGAGGGGCGGAGTCCCTGCCAGGCGGGCGACGCGCGCGCGCTGGCGGCTCGGCGGCAGAGGTCGCGAGTGCGAGAGGCCCGGCCGACAGGTGGACACGCGGGCACCGCCAGCTCGGCGCAGAGTGAGGAAAGGGGGGAGGAGGGGCAGACACCCTGACAGCCGGGAGACGGGCTCGCGCTGGCGGCTCGGCGGGCGAGGTCGCGAGTGGGAGAGGCCCTGCCGGCAGGTGGACACGCGGGCACCCGCAGCTCGTCGTCAGGGTTAGGGAAGGGGGGGAGTTAGGGAAGGGGGGGAGGGGCTAGAACCCCGTCGCGCTGGTCGACCCGCGGCTCCTGGCGGCTCTGCGGCCGAGTTAGGGGAGGAGTGGGGGAGGGGCAGACAGCCTGACAGCCGGGCGACGGGCGCGCGCTGCTGTCTCGGCGGCAGAGGTCGCGAGTGCGAGAGGCCCGGCCGACAGGTGGACCCTCGGGCACCCGCAGCTCGTCGACAGGGTTAGGGAAGGGGGGGAGTTAGGGAAGGGGGGGAGGGGCTAGAACCCCGTCGGGCTCGTCGACCCGCGGCTCCTGGCGGCTCTGCGGCCGAGTTAGGGAAGGGGGGGAGGGGCAGACTCCCTGCCAGGCGGGCGACGCGCGCGCGCCGGCGGCTGGGCGCCATAGTTCGCGAGTGCGAGAGGCCCGGCCGACAGGTGGACACGCGGGCACCGCCAGCTCGGCGGCAGAGTGAGGGAAGGGGGGGAGGGGCAGACACCCTGACAACCGGGCGACGGGCGCGTGCTGGCGGCTCGGCGGGCGAGGTCGCGAGTGGGAGAGGCCCGGCCGACAGCTGGACCCGCGGGCACCGCCAGCTCGGCGGCAGAGTGAGGGAAGGAGAGAGGAGGGGCGGAGTCCCTGCCAGGCGGGCGACGCGCGCGCGCTGGCGGCTGGGCGCCATAGGTCGCGAGTGCGAGAGGCCCGGCCGACAGGTGGACACGCGGGCACCGCCAGCTCGGCGGCAGAGTGAGGGAAGGAGGGAGGAGGGGCGGAGTCCCTGCCAGGCGGGCGACGCGCGCGCGCTGGCGGCTCGGCGGCAGAGGTCGCGAGTGCGAGAGGCCCGGCCGACAGGTGGACACGCGGGCACCGCCAGCTCGGCGGCAGAGTGAGGGAAGGGGGGGAGGGGCAGACAGCCTGACAACCGGGCGACGGGCGCGCGCTGGCGCCTCGGCTGGCGAGGTCGCGAGTGGGAGAGGCCCTGCCCGCAGGTGGACACGCGGGCACCCGCAGCTCGTCGAGAGTTAGGGAAGGGGGGGGAGTTAGGGAAGGGGGGGAGGGGATAGAACCCCGTCGGGCTCGTCGACCCGCGGCTCCTGGCGGCTCTGCGGCCGAGTTAGGGGAGGAGGGGGGAGGGGCAGACAGCCTGACAGCCGGGCGACGGGCGCGCGCTGCCGTCTCGGCGGGCGAGGTCGCGAGTGGGAGGGGCCCTGCCCGCAGGTGGACCCGCGGGCACCCGCAGCTCGTCGACAGGGTTAGGGAAGGGGGGGAGTTAGGGAAGGGGGGGAGGGGCTAGAACCCCGTCGGGCTCGTCGACCCGCGGCTCCAAGCGGCTCTGCGGCCGAGTTAGGGGAGGAGGGGGGGAGGGGCAGACAGCCTGACAGCCGGGCGA
The DNA here is from genome assembly GCF_054371585.1 of Giraffa tippelskirchi. Classification (NCBI taxonomy): domain Eukaryota; kingdom Metazoa; phylum Chordata; class Mammalia; order Artiodactyla; family Giraffidae; genus Giraffa; species Giraffa tippelskirchi. The sequence continues at coordinate 11,943,404 of NC_137288.1, read as the reverse complement.
CGGGCGCGCGCTGCCGGCTCGGCGGGCGAGGTCGCGAGTGGGAGAGGCCCTGCCCGCAGGTGGACCCGCGGGCACCCGCAGCTCGTCGACAGGGTTAGGGAAGGGGGGGAGGGGATAGAGCCCCGTCGGGCTCGTCGACCCGCGGCTCCTGGCGGCTCTGCGGCCGAGTTAGGGAAGGGGGGGGAGGGGCAGACTCCCTGCCAGGCGGGCGACGCGCGCGCGCCGGCGGCTGGGCGCCAAAGTTCGCGAGTGCGAGAGGCCCGGCCGACAGGTGGACACGCGGGCACCGCCAGCTCGGCGGCAGAGTGAGGGAAGGGGGGGAGGGGCAGACACCCTGACAACCGGGCGACGGGCGCGTGCTGGCGGCTCGGCGGGCGAGGTCGCGAGTGGGAGAGGCCCTGCCGACAGCTGGACCCGCGGGCACCGCCAGCTCGGCGACAGAGTGAGGGAAGGAGGGAGGAGGGGCGGAGTCCCTGCCAGGCGGGCGACGCGCGCGCGCTGGCGGCTCGGCGGCAGAGGTCGCGAGTGCGAGAGGCCCGGCCGACAGGTGGACACGCGGGCACCGCCAGCTCGGCGCAGAGTGAGGAAAGGGGGGAGGAGGGGCAGACACCCTGACAGCCGGGAGACGGGCTCGCGCTGGCGGCTCGGCGGGCGAGGTCGCGAGTGGGAGAGGCCCTGCCGGCAGGTGGACACGCGGGCACCCGCAGTTCGTCGACAGGGTGAGGGAAGGGGGGGAGGGGATAGAGCCCCGTCGGGCTCGTCGACCCGCGGCTCCTGGCGGCTCTGCGGCCGAGTTAGGGGAGGAGTGGGGGAGGGGCAGACAGCCTGACAGCCGGGCGACGGGCGCGCGCTGCCGTCTCCGCGGGCGAGGTCGCGAGTGGGAGGGGCCCTGCCCGCAGGTGGA
>NC_137288.1:11892500-11930000 GCF_054371585.1 Giraffa tippelskirchi | reverse complement strand
TCTCGGATCGCTAGAGAAGGCTTTCTCACCGAGGGCGCGCCGTCCCTCACCCCATCGTCTCTCCTTCGGGCCCACGGAGGCGCTCCACGAGCCGCCGATCCTCGACTGGGCGGGAGGGGTCTGCGGTACAGGTAAGCGGACGACCACACGGGAGCGTGTGCACGGTCGGGGCCGGAGCACGGCCCGTGCCTCCACGACGAGGCAGCACCTGCCCCCAACGGAAGAGGCGAGGGGAACAGGCACGCCTCTCTTCCCGTCTCGACCCCTCCCCCAACGAGAGCCACTCGCGGGACACACACACACCCCACCGCGGTGGGGGACCCGAGGAGGACGCCGGGTTAAGGGAAACGACACCACCGCTCGGCCTCAGGCACCTGAGGGGGCGACCTGGAGCGCTCCAGGGGCACCACCGAGGGTCAAACGAGGCACGCTCACCCACCCACGCGGGGCGCGCGGCGCAGCGGCGGGCACAGCCCTCCCCACCGCGGGGAGGGCCGCTCGCGGGACACGCGCCGAGAAGGCGAAGCGAGAGCGTCCGCTGTGTCCGAAGACCGACGGCCTCACTGACGCCCCGTGGAGGGGGGGCGGGCAGGAGACCGAGAGTCAGGGCCGGAGGCCGCACCCACCCTCCCGCCTTCCTCACCCTCCCCGACGGGCAGGGGGAAAGGCAGGCGAGGGGCCCCGTGGACAGACCGAGAAGACCGCACACGTTCACCAGGAACGCCCGTCCCTCGTCCGGCACGGCTTAGGCCCGGCCCGGGAGAGCACGACCACACCACATCGATCCGTTGAGCCGAGGGGGAGGGGGGAAGGCACGGTGAGGGCAGTCGCCGGAGGGGCCCGCTTTAAGCCTCACCGGCCGCCTCCCCCCGCCACACCTCACCTCACCTCAGGCGACAGCCGCCGACGACCCCAGGAGGAGGAGCTGCCTGACACGGGGCACGGAGCCTACAGAGCGGGGGTCGTCCCGGCCACCACCGGGCGCCCGCAGCGGGGGTCACACAGGGTAGAAGACCCACGGCGCCTCGCCCCGCCGCCCTCGGGTCGCCCAGAGACCGGAGGTGGCGCCACGGGTCGGGTCTGCCAGACACGCCACGCGGGAGCCGACGCACAGGCCCAGGCCGGCGGCCCAAAGGCCCAGAGCCCCGCGTGCGTCCAGAGGCCCAAAGTCCTCGGCGGCAGACGCCGAGAGAGACCGTGTCGGCACTTACCTGGTGGCAGAAAAGGCCCATTTCGGGCGACAAAATGACAGCGCCCGACAGCGGGGCCCACCCACGACTGGCAGGGAGGGACCTTGGCACCTTGGCACCGCCACCTGTCCCCAGCACTACCCCAGAAACACCAGGCCCGGAGCTGTCGGGGGTCATCTGGTCGACTGGGGGGGGGGAGGGGGGCGAAGGGGGCGCCCGGTGGGCGAAGTGGGGGCGCAGACGCCAAGGGGGAGGGAGCTGGCCGGAGACGCCCTCCCCCTTCGCCCGCACGGGTAGGTGTACCCGTCCGTCCGTCCGAGTCTCCGAGCGGGGGTTTGGCTTCGAGTTGCCAAAGAGAAAAACGAAGAGAGACCCGCCGGCGAGGCGCCTCCCACGAGACGAGCGGGCCCCAACGAGGGACCACGCCCGGGGCCCCAGACCGTCCTGTCCGGGGCACCCAGGACGGCTCGAGCCGGTCCCTGACCTCCTGGCCGTGATTCAGGGAGTTGGGGAGGGGTGAGAAAGCAAACCCTCCGGGGGTGGCAAACCCTCCTGAAAGGGCGGGAAAGCAAAAACCTCCTGAAGGGAGACGCAAACCCTTCTGAAAAGGCGAACAGCAAACCCTTTTTGAGGGCGGGAGCCAACCCTCCTGGCAGAAGAAGGCAAACCCTCCTGAGGGCGAAAAGCAAACCCTCCTGAGGGAGGCCCGGTCAGGCCACCCCAGAGCCCGGCTCTGGAGCGCCGCCGCCGCCGCGACGGCCACCCTCCTCAGAAACCTAGAGAACCAATCTCCGGCGACAGCAGGACGTCCCTAGGCCTCGGCGCCACCGCCACTGTCGCTGCCAGCAGAGCCGGTCTCTGAGAGCTGTGCCCTCGGGCCCGGCGGCTGAGTCACAACCCTCCTGAAGGTCGCCGAAGCTCCAGAGGGGAGGGACACTATAAAAGCGGCCGCCAGGTGGCTCCTGACAACCGGCTCCAATGTCCCGAGGACGGGTCGCTGTCGCCGGCCGCCGAGGACGCCACAGCGCCGGCCGCCCAAACGCCCGAGCTCGGCTCGGAGCCGCCGCCTCCGAGAGACGCGACGCGACGCGACCCCGGCCGCAGAGGAAGGGAGAGGAGCTGGGAAATAGCTCCCCAGGAGGCTGCCACGAAGGAGACGCGCTCCCCCCCCCACCCACGCGATTCCAGGCTGGTGGGCGGACATTCCACGGAGACGCCGGCGGGCGGCGGGGCTCGGGGCGGGGACGGCCGAGAGAGGGGCACCAGTGACATCCCGGGCTCCCCCGGGCCCCCTCCCCCGAAGGAGGGAGGGAGGGAGAGAGAGAAGGGAGGGAGGCAGGGAGGGAGGGACCGACCGGCAAAGCGAAACCAGGCAAGCGCTGCTCGGAGAACAAAGCAGGACTTCTCGAAAGCAGACACAGACACAGACACGCAAGCCCAGGAGCAAGAAAGGAAAAGAAGGAGACACTCGGACCCCCAACAAGAGAAAACGAAAGTCAACCTGTGTCGAGACCGTGATCAAGTCCAACGACAACAAACACAAGCATGCGCCGGTGGGCGGGGAAAGTGCGCTTGAGGTCAGGAGAACATGGATTTCAAAATAACTGGCCACAAACACCGGAAAGGAAAGGCGGCCGGGCGGCCGGGCCGGGCGGTCGGGTCTGGGGTGGGGTGGCAGGGCTGCTGGGGGCGGGGGTCGGTGGCGGGGGGGGTGGGGGTGGGGGGTGGGGGGTGGAGGAAACGGGAGCACCTAGAAAGAGGAGGAGACTGTCGGCCGTGCTGAGACACGGAGACATCACACGGCTGGGGACCCGTTCCTATCGTTTGCCCCGGGGTGTGAGAGAGACTTGGCCTCCCGTCTCCTGGGATTTCATCTCCCCAGCAACAACGGTCAGGCAAGCTGTCGGGTGTGTGTGTGCTGCGGGGGGTTGGGGGGTTGGGGGGCGGGGTGGGGAGAAAAAAGAAGACGCCTTTCAAGTGAAAGGAGGGAGCGTAAAGGTCACTGAACCCTCTGACAGCGGCCTTCCATTTTCCACACCAGTGACACGTTCTCCCAAGTCGCCCGGTTCCAGAAAACGCTTTTCGGAAACAGAATCCTCGGGGCCCGCGAACTCCTTAGGAATCCTCGGATGAGCTTCCGGGCCAGGCTATACCGTAGGCAGCGCGCTTCCCCTGAAGCCAAAGCCACGGGCTCCAGAGGGCCACGTCCAAGAAGCTGATCTGGTACGGAACCCGATGTCTTCTTCTCTAGGACACTTCTAGCAGCAGCAAGAGTGCCAGTTTGTGAGAATCGAAGGTGAAGCCGGCACGATGTAAACCCAGCGATGTGAGCGGTCAGAGGCCCATCTAGATTCGAACTCCAGTGCTGGAGGGAGGGGAGCAGTGGGGACAGGAGGGTGGCCTGCGAGTCCGCCGTCCTGTCCCCACTCCCCGTGTGAACATCCGCCCCGTGGAAGGTGTCGAGGAACCTCATGACCTGACCTACGGGGTGAACCGTCGCCAAAGACAAAGAATTCCTCCAGCCAGGCGTCGTCCGCAGCCACGAACCCCTTCCCTCCGTCGCCCGGCCTTTCAGAATGCCACGTGGAGCCCTCTCGAGACGTGTGGGGCTTGGAGGTATGGGCCCCCGAATTCTCCTCGCCCGGCCCTGCAAGAAACCATCCCGGGCCTGCCCCACATGAAGACTTCTCGGGCTTTTCGGTGGACCGGGCCTCCCAGGGTGCCCCTGCACCCGGCACCCTGCGACATCCCGAGAGATCCCACGGAGAAACGTCTCCGGCCACTCGCGCGGCATCTGCCTCGCTGGCGGGCGCCCCTTCCAACCTCCCCAGAGATACGTGAGCACGGACGCTTCTTCCCCATCTGGGTCCCCTCACAGGCTCTGTGAGTTCCTGCGGTTCCGCACGCCCTCGACTTGGCTGTGGTTCGGGGCTCTGTTCTGTTCTGTGTTTGCTCTCCGGCCCACGTGATCTCTCTGGCTAGGGCACCCAGGAAAAGCGAAAAGAAATCGAGTCCGTGTGAGTACTATTCAGGCATCAAGTGGGGATACCTACCAATGACCTCTAACGTGGATCCACCAAGATGGCGGCCGTGTGGGGTTCAGGAGGATCATTTTGCGTTTTCTGGGGGCGCTATTTGCTCTCAATGATTTCACGTGCCTTTTGGGCATGGCTCACGGAGATGGGACGTGAAGCAGCAGGGCAGCCACATCTGGCGTCTCGGCCTAGCTAGGGCGGCTCCACGAGTGACCTCTCGGAACCGGGGCTGAGACCGCCATCCCTCCCCGGGCCCCCCTCGGTGGCTGGGTGTGGGGGGGGGAGGGGGAGGTTTCGGAGGGGAGACGGGAGATCTGGGCTTGTGGTTGGGGGCGCGCGGGGCCACACGTGTCCTGTCATGATATTCCTGCAGCGCTCCAACGAGATAAATATTATTCTCTATTCTGCAGATGGCTATCTGTACCTGAATGGAAATGTATTAGACTCTTGAAATCCGAGCCTTGACGAGGGGTGCGCCCTGTACGTCTCGGGCTACAGGCAGCATACGGAAACTGAAGATATCAGGAATCACGTATAAAGGTTAAAGTCAAAGAAACGGACCTAGTTCAGGGGCAGACTTAGTCTTCCTCGCTGCAGCCTCAAGGTAAACGCTGGGGGTACCCAGTCTATTCTTGGGAAGATACAGTGTTTATTTTAACTGTTGCCAGCAACGCAGCTTCTCCTCTGCCGGAGGTGAAATTGAGATTTAGTTCTTGCAGCTAGTAGTTCTTTTTCAGAACATCTATCAGGAAGGATCCGAATAGCTTGTCATGTCCCTGAAAGTATACTAGAGAACATTTGGTTCAGTTCTCGTACCCAGAGACTGGGGAAATTAAGGTGGCACTAGAAATCGCACCTTTGGGTTATATAGTATCTTTGCTGGAAAACAGGCTGCTCTGAAACTCTAATTGTATCAAACAGTAGCAGGGATAAGAAGTGCATGATCCACAAGTTTCAGTAAAGCTGGCTCTCCCGCTCCTTAACATTATATACATTGTTAACAAAAGTTTAGAACTGGACACTTGATGGCAACAAAGAGGCATCCTGTTTGGCGTTTCTTCGGACTGCAGCCGGGAGAGGAGCAGAGCCGACTTGTTCAGTCCCCGGTCCCGCTACTCCTAGGCCTTTCCTCACACTTGATCTTGGATGCTCTGGGGGCAGGTTGTGTCTGCAACAAGCACTCGATGTGTCCGGAAGCACTGAATCCTCTGTTCATTGACTTTGTTCCCAGGACTGTCTCAGGAGGTGACGATGTTTTCCCATGGGGGAATCTGTGTCAGAGGCTTGCCAACCATACTTTCCACGTGGTTCATGAAAAGCTCGCCCGTCGCCGGTCACCTGTCAACTCACCATCCGTACGAGAGTCAGCACCAACACGCCCGGCAGAGCTGAGCGTCAAGAAGGGGTTGCGTGGAAAGAGATTTGTATGCTTGGTCCTGGTCCTGGTTATAGACAGAAAGTATCAAGGGGGAATAACTCCCAGAATAAGTAGGCTTGCCTGGAATGCGAAATAGTGAGAAGAGGCCTCGCGCTTGGAGGACGGGTCAGAGCTTTAGCCACGGGAGAGTGAAAAGGAAAGGCCCGGGAAAGGGCCGTGGGGCAGGGGACGGTCTGAGCCCAGCACCAGCGGTGAAGGACGAGGAGGCACCTTGAAAGAACGTGCTGTTCGGAGGTTTGTGGTAAGAGCACACCGGTGCTGCTAAAGATGAGGCTTGTGGAACCCAGATAGTAAGGAGGAGCCAGAAACAGGCCAGGAAGGATGAGAATCCCGTGTACTGAGGACCTGCACTTCACCAAGCCCACAGCAAAGGGTGCTGTCTAGATTCAAACCCAGTCACTTGCGCAAACGCCGCTCAGCCACCTCCTCATCTACAAGGCCGACAGATACTCGGTGCGTGAGGTGCGTGTACGTACAGTCTAGGTGGACGGCACTCACATATCAGGCAACCACACAGCTAATACATGCTTTGAAAGAACCAAGAGTGAGCTGATAGCTTTTTCTGGATCTGCCTATAAGCAAAGATACCGCTCGCTGCATACTGTGGATCTCGACTCCTGTCTCACGTCTCCATGAAGCCGTCAGAAAAGTACTGTTCGTGCTCCCTCTCAGGCCAGGAATGACACTTCAAGTGTAACGTGCTCACGAAGTCCTCAGAGATTCATGGATTTGAATCGAGAAATTCCACCTGGTCCTTTCGCTCCCGATCCACTCCTGCTCTCACCACTACTACCACACGGGTCAGACACGAGCGAGTTCCCCTGAATTAGCTTGCACACGTGGGGGTGGAGTTAGCTTTCGGCACACGGATATTTAGAAATTCCATGGCAGTAGGCCAGGTATTCACATTATGTATCGGATATTCGCCTAATTTGATAATAAGAGAGCCCGGGCCTCAGGCATAACTTCAGGCCGATTTTCCCTCCAACGGAAACAGCTCAGATGGGCTGGCAGCCCGAGAGAACGAGCAACTGCCACTAACAGACTGAGACACCTGTGGGCTCCCTCCATGGGGAGACCTTCTGCCAAGGCTTCTCCCTCAAGGGCCGTTACCCAGCCTGCGGGCATCAGCTGAGGAGAAGGGGAGGTGGGTGCCCCGGAAACCAGCCGCGCTCGAGTCAGTCTCCCAGGAGCTCTCGTTCCAGCTCTGGACGCTCACTCCCGGGCCCGGGTTCTCACTCCCGCTTTCAGATGGATCCCAGGCCCTTCTTCAGAGAAGTTCCTCCAGATGAGTCCCCAGCCACCAGTGGGCCTCATTCGACCTTGCGGGACCTCCCTCCCCTTCTGAAGCTAGGTTCCGTCTCTCTCTTCACAAAACTTTAAGTCCAAGATGGATTGTTAACAATGACTTGCCATTTCCTTTTGTTCTCACCATTATTCTGACTACTTGCATTTAATTCCGCTCACCTTCGGATTGCTTGTGACACTCCAGGCCACCGAAAAAAAGAGAGTTTCTGTTCTGGGCTCAAAGATCCTCAGGAGGCATTTGGGCCTCACTTTACCTCTGCTGGAGACAGGAAGGTGGCAGGTGACCGGGACCTGCCAAGAGCAGAGCAGAAGCTGTGCCCCTGAGCAGTGGTGCCTGGCTCTCTCTCATTGGTCGCAGAGGGTCTGCAAGATTCGAGGGGGTTCCTGACGGCCCCACCATGCTGGTGAGCCGTGTCGTCTCATCTCATCGGGAATCTGACCCCGCATCGGCAAGCGTAGCCATGTGCCCTCACCCTGAGTCTCTAAACCCTTCCCAGACCATCACTCGGCCCGCCTTCTCCTCTCAGGCAGAATGAACCTGGGCTTCTCTCCTGGGACAGGTCATTCTGTGTCATGGGATGTCCTCTTTACTCCTATTGCCGGCAACAGGAGTATTGATGTGCTGCTCATAGGTCAGAGACTCCTCATTCGTATTACCCAGAGGCTTTTCTTCAGTCAGTAAATTTTGTTCCTTTGAAGTCAAAGGGATTGCATTGCCTTTGAAGACTATCATTTCTGACCTAGTCGCAAACCGTCTCTTTTGAGGAACTTCCTTAGGGTTCCAGGGATTAAGACAGTTTGCTTCCATTGCAAAGGGCACAGATTCTTTCCTCGATTGCAGGATCTAGATCTCCCGTGCCTCACACTGTAGCCAAAAAGGTATATTTTAAATATAAGAGGGCCAAGCATAAACCTACTACTTTCCCTTTCCATTATTATGATAATAATCTAGTTCTCTTCAAGGCAACACAAATGTTTCTTACTAACTAGAAGGATCATGTCGCGGAAATTATAAAGAGAAAAACAGGGAATTACTTCATGGTATCTCACTACATCCGTCTCTGATCCAACGTACGAAAAATCAAGGAAGTCCACGTAAAGTATCATCTTTAAATAGAGCTCTCCACTTTGAGAGAATAGAACTAAACTCATTAAAACTAAGTTTTCCAGTATGTGGCTGCTTTGAAATCTTGCATCCAACCGACAATTCTGGAACCTATGATAATTCAGAATTGAGTAACCGATGACACAAACACTCTACTAGTCAGGGGGACGTTTTGGATCGCCTGAGTTCTAGGTTCTCAATGTTATCAAGCCAGACACAATCTTCACGGTTTTTCATAGATCCTGTAATATCTTTTTTAAAATTTCAACTTTTTTGAGGTACAATTGACATATAAAATTGCAAGAAATTGAAATATGACTGTGGTGATTTCACGTGTTTACGATGTGAAAGGATTCCTCATCCAGTTAATTCATATCACCTCACATATTTCACCTTCTTTTTTTTTTCTTCCCTCCATCTTTCCCACTTAGATTTTATCTTCATAAGATTTCATTTATACAAAACATGTCAAAAAGATTGCCGTGTTTTACATTAGATCCTCAGACTCTATTCATCTTATAGCTGAACATTTGTTCCCTTTTACCAACCTCTCCCCATAGCCCTAGTAACCACTTTTCTACTCTCTGTATGAGTTTTACTTTTTCCGGGAGGCACTGTCAGAGCCAGTCCTGAAATTTCCTCCAATTACAATTCTTCTCTCAGAGTCATCAGTCCATTTTGTGTTATCTTTCATGTTTTACAAAATTACTCCTAACCAGCAATGGAGCAGGTGTGGCAGGCAATGAGCCAAGAAGATTTACAGGGTGGCATCCACTTACTGTGGGAATTAACCATGGCATTGATCAGTCTATCAACCTAGAAAGAGATAACTGGACATTGCACAAAAATTTGCTTATTTCTTTGTAGAAGTTTGGCATTAAACTAAACCCTTAGTTTGGGATGGGATGGGGTGGGGTGGGGTGGGGTGGGGTGGGGTGGGGGGGTGGGGGGTGGAGGAAACGGGAGCACCTAGAAAGAGGAGGAGACTGTCGGCCGTGCTGAGACACGGAGACATCACACGGCTGGGGACCCGTTCCTATCGTTTGCCCCGGGGTGTGAGAGAGACTTGGCCTCCCGTCTCCTGGGATTTCATCTCCCCAGCAACAACGGTCAGGCAAGCTGTCGGGTGTGTGTGTGCTGCGGGGGGTTGGGGGGTTGGGGGGCGGGGTGGGGAGAAAAAAGAAGACGCCTTTCAAGTGAAAGGAGGGAGCGTAAAGGTCACTGAACCCTCTGACAGCGGCCTTCCATTTTCCACACCAGTGACACGTTCTCCCAAGTCGCCCGGTTCCAGAAAACGCTTTTCGGAAACAGAATCCTCGGGGCCCGCGAACTCCTTAGGAATCCTCGGATGAGCTTCCGGGCCAGGCTATACCGTAGGCAGCGCGCTTCCCCTGAAGCCAAAGCCACGGGCTCCAGAGGGCCACGTCCAAGAAGCTGATCTGGTACGGAACCCGATGTCTTCTTCTCTAGGACACTTCTAGCAGCAGCAAGAGTGCCAGTTTGTGAGAATCGAAGGTGAAGCCGGCACGATGTAAACCCAGCGATGTGTGCGGTCAGAGGCCCATCTAGATTCGAACTCCAGTGCTGGAGGGAGGGGAGCAGTGGGGACAGGAGGGTCGCCTGCGAGTCCGCCGTCCCGTCCCCACTCCTCCTGTGAACATCCGCCCCGTGGAAGGTGTCGAGGAACCTCATGACCTGACCTGCGGGGTGAACCGTCGCCAAAGACAAAGAATTCCTCCAGCCAGGCGTTGTCCGCAGCCACGAACCCCTTCCCTCCGTCGCCCGGCCTTTCAGAATGCCACGTGGAACCCTCTCGAGACGTGTGGGGCTTGGAGGTATGGGCCCCCGAATTCTCCTCGCCCGGCCCTGCAAGAAACCATTCCGTGCCTGCCCCACATGAAGACTTCTCGGGCTTTTCGGTGGACCGGGCCTCCCAGGGTGCCCCTGCACCCGGCACCCTGCGACACCCCGAGAGATCCCACGGAGAAACGTCTCCGGCCACTCGCGCGGCACCTGCCTCGCTGGCGGGCGCCCCTTCCAACCTCCCCAGAGATACGTGAGCACGGACGCTTCTTCCCCATCTGGGTCCCCTCACAGGCTCTGTGAGTTCCTGCGGTTCCGCACGCCCTCGACTTGGCTGTGGTTCGGGGCTCTGTTCTGTTCTGTGTTTGCTCTCCGGCCCACGTGATCTCTCTGGCTAGGGCACCCAGGAAAAGCGAAAAGAAATCGAGTCCGTGTGAGTACTATTCAGGCATCAAGTGGGGATACCTACCAACGACCTCTAACGTGGATCCACCAAGATGGCGGCCGTGTGGGGTTCAGGAGGATCATTTTGCGTTTTCTGGGGGCGCTGTTTGCTCTCAATGATTTCACGTGCCTTTTGGGCATGGCTCACGGAGATGGACGTGAAGCAGCAGGGCAGCCACATCTGGCGTCTCGGCCTAGCTAGGGCGGCTCCACGAGTGACCTCTCGGAACCGGGGCTGAGACCGCCATCCCTCCCCGGGCCCCCCTCGGTGGCTGGGTATGGGGGGGAGGAGGGGGAGGTTTCGGAGGGGAGACGGGAGATCTGGGCTTGTGGTTGGGGGCGCGCGGGGCCACACGTGTCCTGTCATGATATTCCTGTAACGCTCCAACGAGATACGTATTATTCTCTATTCTGCAGATTGCTATCTGTATCTGAATGGAAATGTATTAGACTCTTGAAATCTGAGCCTTGACGAGGGGTGCGCCCTGTACGTCTCGGGCTACAGGCAGCATACGGAAACTGAAGATATCAGGAATCACGTATAAAGGTTCAAGTCAAAGAAACGGACCTAGTTCAGTGGCAGACTTAGTCTTCCTCGCTGCAGCCTCAAGGTAAATGCTGGGGGTACCCAGTCTATTCTTGGGAAGATACAGTGTTTATCTTAACTGTTGCCAGCAGCGCAGCTTCTCCTCTACCGGAGTTGAAATTGAGATTTAGTTCTTGCAGCTAGTAGTTCTTTTTCAGAACATCTATCGGGAAGGATCTGAATAGCTTGTCATGTCCCTGAAAATATACTAGACAACATTTGGTTCAGCTCTCGTACCCAGAGACTGGGGAAATTAAGGGGGCACTAGAAATCGCACCTTTGCGTTATATAGTATCTTTCCTGGAAAACAGGGTGCTCTTAAACTCTAATTGTATCAAACAGTAGCAGGGATAAGAAGTGCACGATCCACAAGTTTCAGTAAAGCCGGCTCTCCCGCGCCTTAACATTGTATACATTGTTAACAAAAGTTTAGAACTGGACACTCGATGGCAACAAAGAGGCATCCTGTTTGGCGTTTCTTTGGACTGCAGCCGGGAGAGGAGCAGAGCCGACTTGTTCAGTCCCCGGTCCCGCTACTCCTAGGCCTTTCCTCACACTTGACCTTGGATGCTCTGGGGCAGGTTGTGTCTGCCACAAGCACTCGATGTGTCCGGAAGCACTGAATCCTCTGTTCGTTGACTTTGTTCCCAGGACTGTCTCAGGAGGTGACGATGTTTTCCCATGGGGGAATCTGTGTCAGAGGCTTGCCAACCATACTTTCCACGTGGTTCATGAAAAGCTCACCCGTCACCGGTCACCTGTCGACTCACCATCCGTACGAGAGTCAGCACCAACACGCCCGGCAGAGCTGAGCGTCAAGAAGGGGTTGCGTGGAAAGAGATTTGTGTGCTTGGTCCTGGTCCTGGTTATAGACAGAAAGTATCAAGGGGGAATAACTCCCAGAATAAGTAGGCTTGCCTGGAATGCGAAATAGTGAGAAGAGGCCTCGCGCTTGGAGGATGGGTCAGAGCTCTAGCCACGGGAGAGTGAAAAGGAAAGGCCCGGGAAAGGGCCGTGGGGCAGGGGACGGTCTGAGCCCAGCACCAGCGGTGAAGGACGAGGAGGCACCTTGAAAGAACGTGCTGTTCGGAGGTTTGTGGTAAGAGCACACCGGTGCTGCTAAAGATGAGGCTTGTGGAACCCAGATGGTGAAGAGGAGCCAGAAACAGGCCAGGAAGGATGAGAATCCTGTGTACTGAGGACCTGCACTTCACCAAGCCCACAGCAAAGGGTGCTGTCTAGATTCAAACCCAGTCACTTGCGCAAACGCCCCTCAGCCACCTCCTCATCTACAAGGCCGACAGATACTCGGTGCGTGAGGTGCGTGTACAGTCTAGGTGGACGGCACTCACATTATCGGGCAACCACACAGCTACTACGTGCTTTGAAAGAACCAACAGTGAGCTGATAGCTTTTTCTGGATCTGCCTATAAGCAAAGATACCGCTCGCTGCATACTGTGGATCTCGACTCCTGTCTCACGTCTCCATGAAGCCGTCAGAAAAGTCCTGTTCGTGCTCCCTCTCAGGCCAGGAATGACACTTAAAGTGTAACGTGCTCACGAAGTCCTCAGAGATTCATGGATTTGAATCGAGAAATTCCACCTGGTCCTTTCGCTCCCGATCCACTCCTGCTCTCACCACTACTACCACACGGGTCAGACACGAGCGAGTTCCCCTGAATTAGCTTGCACACGTGGGGACGGAGTTAGCTTTCGGCACACGGATATTTAGAAATTCCATGGCAGTAGGCCAGGTATTCACATTATGTATCGGATATTCGCCTAATTTGATAATAAGAGAGCTCAGGCCTCAGGCGTAACTTCAGGCAGATTTCCCCTCCAACAGAAACAGCTCAGATGGGCTGGCAGCCCGAGAAAACGAGCAACTGCCACTGACAGACTGAGACACCCATGGGCTCCCTCCGCGGGGAGACCTTCTGCCAAGGCTTCTCCCTCAAGGGCCGTGACCCAGCCTGCGGGCATCAGCTGAGGAGAAGGGGAGGTGGGTGCCCCGGAAACCAGCCGCGCTCGAGTCAGTCTCCCAGGAGCTCTCATTCCAGCTCTGGACGCTCACTCCCGGGCCTGGGTTCCCACTCCCGCTTTCAGATGGATCCCAGGCCCTTCTTCAGAGAAGTTCCTCCAGATGAGTCCCCAGCCACCAGTGGGCCTCATTCGACCTTGCGGGACCTCCCTCCCCTTCTGAAGCTAGGTTCCGTCTCTCTCTTCACAAAACTTTACGTCCAAAATAGATTGTTAACAGTGACTTGCCGTTTCCTTTTGTTCTCACCATTATTCTGACTACTTGCATTTAATTCCGCTCACCTTCGGATTGCTTATGACACTCCAGGCCACCGAAAAAAAGAGTTTCCGTTCTGAGCTCAAAGATCCTCAGGCGGCATTTGGGCCTCACTTTACCTCTGCTGGAGACAGGAAGGTGGCAGGTGACCGGGACCTGCCAAGAGCAGAGCAGAAGCTGTGCCCCTGAGCAGTGGTGCCTGGCTCTCTCTCATTGGTCGCAGAGGGTCTGCAAGATTCGAGGGGGTTCTTGACGCCCCCACCATGCTGGCGAGCCGTGTCGTCTCATCTCATCGGGAATCTGACCCCTCATCAGCAAGCGTAGCCATGTGCCCGCACCCTGAGTCTCTAAACCCTTCCCAGACCATCGCTCGGCCCGCCTTCTCCTCTCGGGCAGAATGAACCTGGGCTTCTCTCCTGGGACAGGTCCTTCTGTGTCATGGGATGTCCTCTTTACTCCTATTGCCGGCAATAGGAGTATTGATGGGCTGCTCATAGGTCAGAGACTCCTCATTCGTATTACCCAGAGGCTTCTCTTCAGTCAGTAAATTTTGTTCCTTTGACCTTAAAGGGATTGCCTTTGAAGACTATCATTTCTGACCTAGTCGCAAACCGTCTCTTTTGAGGAACTTCCTTAGGGTTCCAGGGATTAAGACAGTTTGCTTCCATTGCAAAGGGCACAGATTCATTCCTCGATTGCAGGATCTAGATCTCCTGTGCCTCACACTCTAGCCAAAAAGGTATATTTTAAATATAAAAGGGCCAAGCATAAACCTACTACTTTCCCTTTCCATTATTATGATAATAATCTAATTCTCTTCAAGGCAACACAAATGTTTCTTACTAACTAGAAGGATCATGTCGCGGAAATTATAAAGAGAAAAACAGGGAATTACTTCATGATATCTCACTATATCCGTCTCTGATCCAGCGTACGAAACATCAAGGAAGTCCACGTGAAATATCATCTTTAAATAGAGCTCTCCGCTTTGAGAGAATAGAACTAAACTCATTAAAACTAAGTTTTCCAGCATGTGGCTGCTTTGAAATCTTGCATCCAACCAACAATTCTGGAACCTATGATAATTCGGAATTGAGTAACCGATGACACAAACACTCTATTAGTCAGGGGGACGTTTTGGATCGCCTGAGTTCTAGGTTCTCAATGTTATCAAGCCAGACACAATCCTCACGGTTTTTCATAGATCTTGTAATATCTTTTTTAAAATTTCAACTTTTTTGAGGTATAATTGACATACAACATTGCAAGAAATTGAAATATAACTGTGGTGATTTCATGTGTTTACGATGTGAAAGGATTCCTCATCCAGTTAATTCATATCACCTCACATATTTCACCTTCTTTTTTTTTTCTTCCCTCCATCTTTCCTACTTAGATTTTTATCTTCATATAAGATTTCATTTATACAAAACATGTCAAAAAGATTGCCGTGTTTTACGTTAGATCCTCAGACTCTATTCATCTTATAGCTGAATATTTGTTCCCTTTTACCAACCTCTCCCCATAGCCCTAGTAACCACTTTTCCACTCTCTGTATGAGTTTTACTTTTTCCGGGATGCAATATCAGAGCCAGTCCTGAAATGTCCTCCAATTACAATTCTTCTCTCAGAGTCATCAGTCCATTTTGTGTTCTCTTTCATGTTTTACAACATTACTCCTAACCAGCAATGGAGCGGGTGTGGCAGGCAATGAGCCAAGAAGATTTACAGGGTGGCATCCACTTACTGTGGGAATTAACCACGGCATTGATCAGTCTATCAACCTAGAAAGAGATCACTGGACATTGCACAAAAATTTGCTTATTTCTTTGTAGAAGTTTGGCATTAAACTAAACCCTTAGTTTGGGATGGGATGGGATGGGGTGGGATGGGATGGGATGGGATGGGGTGGGGGGTGGGGGGTGGAGGAAACGGGAGCACCCAGAACGAGGAGGAGACTGTCGGCCGTGCCGAGACACGGAAACATCGCACGGCTGGGGACCCGTTCCTATCGTCTTCCCCGGGGTGTGAAAGAGACTTGGCCTCCCATCTCCTGAGAGTTCATCTCCCCAGCAACAACGGTCAGGCAAGCTGTCGGGTGTGTGTGTGTTGCGGGGGGTTGGGGGGCGGGGTGGGGAGAAAAAAGAAGACACCTTTCAAGTGAAAGGAGGGAGCGTAAAGGTCACTGAACCCTCTGACAGCGGCCTTCCATTTTCCAGACCAGTGACACGTTCCCCCAAGTCGCCCGGTTCCAGAAAACGCTTTTCGGAAACAGAATCCTCGGGGCCCGCGAACTCCTGAGGAATCCTCGGATGAGCTTCCGGGCCAGGCTATACCGTAGGCAGCGTGCTTCCCCTGAAGCCAAAGCCACGGGCTCCAGAGGGCCGCGTCCAAGAAGCTGATCTCGTACGGAACCCGGTGTCTTCTTCTCTAGGACACTCCTAGAAGCAGCAAGAGTGCCAGTTTGTGAGACTCGAAGGTGAAGCCGGCACGACGTAAACCCAGCGATGTGTGCGGTCAGAGGCCCATCTAGATTCGAGCTCCAGTTCTGGAGGGGAGCAGTGGGGACAGGAGGGTGGCCTGCGAGTCCGCCGTCCCGTCCCCACTCCTCCTGTGAACATCCGCCCCGTGGAAGGTGTCGAGGAACCTCATGACCTGACCTGCGGGGTGAACCGTCGCCAAAGACAAAGAATTCCTCCAGCCAGGCGTTGTCCGCAGCCACGAACCCCTTCCCTCCGTCGCCCGGCCTTTCAGAATGCCACGTGGAACCCTCTCGAGACGTGTGGGGCTTGGAGGTATGGGCCCCCGAATTCTCCTCGCCCGGCCCTGCAAGAAACCATTCCGTGCCTGCCCCACATGAAGACTTCTCGGGCTTTTCGGTGGACCGGGCCTCCCAGGGTGCCCCTGCACCCGGCACCCTGCGACACCCCGAGAGATCCCACGGAGAAACGTCTCCGGCCACTCGCGCGGCACCTGCCTCGCTGGCGGGCGCCCCTTCCAACCTCCCCAGAGATACGTGAGCACGGACGCTTCTTCCCCATCTGGGTCCCCTCACAGGCTCTGTGAGTTCCTGCGGTTCCGCACGCCCTCGACTTGGCTGTGGTTCGGGGCTCTGTTCTGTTCTGTGTTTGCTCTCCGGCCCACGTGATCTCTCTGGCTAGGGCACCCAGGAAAAGCGAAAAGAAATCGAGTCCGTGTGAGTACTATTCAGGCATCAAGTGGGGATACCTACCAACGACCTCTAACGTGGATCCACCAAGATGGCGGCCGTGTGGGGTTCAGGAGGATCATTTTGCGTTTTCTGGGGGCGCTGTTTGCTCTCAATGATTTCACGTGCCTTTGGGGCATGGCTCACGGAGATGGACGTGAAGCAGCAGGGCAGCCACATCTGGCGTCTCGGCCTAGCTAGGGCGGCTCCACGAGTGACCTCTCGGAACCGGGGCTGAGACCGCCATCCCTCCCCGGGCCCCCCTCGGTGGCTGGGTATGGGGGGGAGGAGGGGGAGGTTTCGGAGGGGAGACGGGAGATCTGGGCTTGTGGTTGGGGGCGCGCGGGGCCACACGTGTCATGTCATGATATTCCTGTAACGCTCCAACGAGATACGTATTATTCTCTATTCTGCAGATTGCTATCTGTATCTGAATGGAAATGTATTAGACTCTTGAAATCTGAGCCTTGACGAGGGGTGCGCCCTGTACGTCTCGGGCTACAGGCAGCATACGGAAACTGAAGATATCAGGAATCACGTATAAAGGTTCAAGTCAAAGAAACGGACCTAGTTCAGGGGCAGACTTAGTCTTCCTCGCTGCAGCCTCAAGGTAAATGCTGGGGGTACCCAGTCTATTCTTGGGAAGATACAGTGTTTATCTTAACTGTTGCCAGCAGCGCAGCTTCTCCTCTACCGGAGTTGAAATTGAGATTTAGTTCTTGCAGCTAGTAGTTCTTTTTCAGAACATCTATCGGGAAGGATCTGAATAGCTTGTCATGTCCCTGAAAATATACTAGACAACATTTGGTTCAGCTCTCGTACCCAGAGACTGGGGAAATTAAGGTGGCACTAGAAATCGCACCTTTGCGTTATATAGTATCTTTCCTGGAAAACAGGGTGCTCTTAAACTCTAATTGTATCAAACAGTAGCAGGGATAAGAAGTGCACGATCCACAAGTTTCAGTAAAGCCGGCTCTCCCGCGCCTTAACATTGTATACATTGTTAACAAAAGTTTAGAACTGGACACTCGATGGCAACAAAGAGGCATCCTGTTTGGCGTTTCTTTGGACTGCAGCCGGGAGAGGAGCAGAGCCGACTTGTTCAGTCCCCGGTCCCGCTACTCCTAGGCCTTTCCTCACACTTGACCTTGGATGCTCTGGGGCAGGTTGTGTCTGCCACAAGCACTCGATGTGTCCGGAAGCACTGAATCCTCTGTTCGTTGACTTTGTTCCCAGGACTGTCTCAGGAGGTGACGATGTTTTCCCATGGGGGAATCTGTGTCAGAGGCTTGCCAACCATACTTTCCACGTGGTTCATGAAAAGCTCACCCGTCACCGGTCACCTGTCGACTCACCATCCGTACGAGAGTCAGCACCAACACGCCCGGCAGAGCTGAGCGTCAAGAAGGGGTTGCGTGGAAAGAGATTTGTGTGCTTGGTCCTGGTCCTGGTTATAGACAGAAAGTATCAAGGGGGAATAACTCCCAGAATAAGTAGGCTTGCCTGGAATGCGAAATAGTGAGAAGAGGCCTCGCGCTTGGAGGATGGGTCAGAGCTCTAGCCACGGGAGAGTGAAAAGGAAAGGCCCGGGAAAGGGCCGTGGGGCAGGGGACGGTCTGAGCCCAGCACCAGCGGTGAAGAACGAGGAGGCACCTTGAAAGAACGTGCTGTTCGGAGGTTTGTGGTAAGAGCACACCGGTGCTGCTAAAGATGAGGCTTGTGGAACCCAGATGGTGAAGAGGAGCCAGAAACAGGCCAGGAAGGATGAGAATCCTGTGTACTGAGGACCTGCACTTCACCAAGCCCACAGCAAAGGGTGCTGTCTAGATTCAAACCCAGTCACTTGCGCAAACGCCCCTCAGCCACCTCCTCATCTACAAGGCCGACAGATACTCGGTGCGTGAGGTGCGTGTACAGTCTAGGTGGACGGCACTCACATTATCGGGCAACCACACAGCTACTACGTGCTTTGAAAGAACCAACAGTGAGCTGATAGCTTTTTCTGGATCTGCCTATAAGCAAAGATACCGCTCGCTGCATACTGTGGATCTCGACTCCTGTCTCACGTCTCCATGAAGCCATCAGAAAAGTCCTGTTCGTGCTCCCTCTCAGGCCAGGAATGACACTTAAAGTGTAACGTGCTCACGAAGTCCTCAGAGATTCATGGATTTGAATCGAGAAATTCCACCTGGTCCTTTCGCTCCCGATCCACTCCTGCTCTCACCACTACTACCACACGAGCGAGTTCACCTGAATTAGCTCGCACACGTGGGGATGGAGTTAGCTTTCGGCACACGGATATTTAGAAATTCCATGGCAGTATGCCAGGTATTCACATTATGTATCAGATATTCGCCTAATTTGATAATAAGAGAGCTCATGCCTCAGGCATAACTTCAGGCAGATTTCCCCTCCAACAGAAACAGCTCAGATGGGCTGGCAGCCCGAGAAAACGAGCAACTGCCACTGACAGACTGAGACACCTATGGGCTCCCTCCATGGGGAGACCTTCTGCCAAGGCTTCTCCCTCAAGGGCCGTGACCCAGCCTGCGGGCATCAGCTGAGGAGAAGGGGAGGTGGGTGCCCCGGAAACCAGCCGCGCTCGAGTCAGTCTCCCAGGAGCTCTCATTCCAGCTCTGGACACTCACTCCCGGGCCTGGGTTCTCACTCCCGCTTTCAGATGGATCCCAGGCCCTTCTTCAGAGAAGTTCCTCCAGATGAGTCCCCAGCCACCAGTGGGCCTCATTCGACCTTGCTGGACCTCCCTCCCCTTCTGAAGCTAGGTTCCGTCTCTCTCTTCACAAAACTTTAAGTCCAAAATAGATTGTTAACAATGACTTGCCATTTCCTTTTGTTCTCACCACTATTCTGACTACTTGCATTTAATTCTGCTCACCTTTGGATTGCTTATGACACTCCAGGCCACTGAAAAAAGAGAGTGTCCATTCTGAGCTCAAAGATTCTCAGGCGGCATTTGGGCCTCACTTTACCTCTGCTGGAGACCTAGGAAGGTGGCAGGTGACCGGGACCTGCCAAGAGCAGAGCAGAAGCTGTGCCCCTGAGCAGTGGTGCCTGGCTCTCTCTCATTGGTCGCAGAGGGTCTGCAAGATTCGAGGGGGTTCTTGACGGCCCCACCATGCTGGCGAGCCGTGTCGTCTCATCTCATCGGGAATCTGACCCCTCATCAGCAAGCGTAGCCATGTGCCCGCACCCTGAGTCTCTAAACCCTTCCCAGACCATCGCTCGGCCCGCCTTCTCCTCTCGGGCAGAATGAACCTGGGCTTCTCTCCTGGGACAGGTCCTTCTGTGTCATGGGATGTCCTCTTTACTCCTATTGCCGGCAATAGGAGTATTGATGGGCTGCTCATAGGTCAGAGACTCCTCATTCGTATTACCCAGAGGCTTTTCTTCAGTCAGTAAATTTTGTTCCTTTGACCTTAAAGGGATTGCCTTTGAAGACTATCATTTCTGACCTAGTCGCAAACCGTCTCTTTTGAGGAACTTCCTTAGGGTTCCAGGGATTAAGACAGTTTGCTTCCATTGCAAAGGGCACAGATTCATTCCTCGATTGCAGGATCTAGATCTCCTATGCCTCACACTGTAGCCAAAAAGGTATATTTTAAATATAAAAGGGCCAAGCATAAACCTACTACTTTCCCTTTCCATTATTATGATAATAATCTAATTCTCTTCAAGGCAACACAAATGTTTCTTACTAACTAGAAGGATCATGTCGCGGAAATTATAAAGAGAAAAACAGGGAATTACTTCATGATATCTCACTACATCCGTCTCTGATCCGACGTAGGAAAAATCAAGGAAGTCCACGTAAAGTATCATCTTTAAATAGAGCTCTCCGCTTTGAGAGAATAGAACTAAACTCATTAAAACTAAGTTTTCCAGTATGTGGCTGCTTTGAAATCTTGCATCCAACCAACAATTCTGGAACCTATGATAATTCAGAATTGAGTAACCGATGACACAAACACTCTATTAGTCAGGGGGACGTTTTGGATCGCCTGAGTTCTACGTTCTCAATGTTATCAAGCCAGACACAATCTTCACGGTTTTTCATAGATCTTGTAATATCTTTTTTAAAATTTCAACTTTTTTGAGGTATAATTGACATATAAAATTGCAAGAAATTGAAATATAACTGTGGTGATTTCATGTGTTTACGATGTGAAAGGATTCCTCATCCAGTTAATTCATATCACCTCACATATTTCACCTTCTTTTTTTTTTCTTCCCTCCATCTTTCCTACTTAGATTTTATCTTCATAAGATTTCATTTATACAAAACATGTCAAAAAGATTGCCGTGTTTTACATGAGATCCTCAGACTCTATTCATCTTATAGCTGAATATTTGTTCCCTTTTACCAACCTCTCCCCATAGCCCTAGTAACCACTTTTCTACTCTCTGTATGAGTTTTACTTTTTCCGGGATGCAATATCAGAGCCAGTCCTGAAATTTCCTCCAATTACAATTCTTCTCTCAGAGTCATCAGTCCATTTTGTGTTCTCTTTCATGTTTTACAATATTACTCCTAGGCGTCTCGGCCTAGCTAGGGCGGTTTCACAAGTGACCTCTCAGAACCGCGGCTGAGACCTCCATCCCTCCCCGGGCCCCCCTCGGTGGCTGGGCGCTGGGGTGGTGGGGGGTGGGGAGAGGAGTCGGGGGAGCTGGTCTAGGGGTTGGGGGCGGGTGAGGGCCAGGGGACCGTCCCCGGTGGTCCCGCTGAGACGTGAAGGCAGGTTCTGTCCCGCTGAGAACTTCCTGCCTTCGGGCGTGTGAGAGGAGCAGATTTCTCTCCAATCCAAGGCCATGCATCATTTTTGGCCTGTTCAACAAGGCTAGACAAGCACGTATTTGTGTGTCTATCTTGGCTTGTTTTCTGACGGAGGCCAAAGACCTCTTCAGGCGTGTCCAAAGGATCTGCCAGGGTGGGAGGGTGCAGGTCAATCCATGTGTCAAGAGAGCCAGAGAATCTGTCACAGCTGTGACTCAGGCCTTTTTCAGAAACAGGCCAACTTTGATGATTCCCCTGGACAGGAATCACCGCAGAAGTTTCCTTGAAGGGATCGAGTTGCAGGAGTCGGGGGCGTGGCCCCGCCGCCGCCAGAGGGCTTCCTCAGCCAGGCAAGGCCGGCCGCTGGCCGGGGCTATTGTCTGTGGGCCCCACCCCCACCGCCACCCTCCACCCTCCCCTCCCCCTCCCCCTTCCCCTTCCCCTCCCCCTCCCCCTCCCCCTCCCGCTCCCCCTGCAGGGCCCCTCGTGGGATAGCTTCATTCAAATGCAGAACGCTTTCCAGTCAAGGAAGAGCCTTTGGACTTTGCCTCGATTGAATGGTGATCCGCCCCGACCCCACCCCCATTTCTCCACCTTGAGGCTGCCCCTTCAGCACCGCGCGGAGGAATGGGCCTGGGGGGGGGGGGAGGGAGGCTGAGGGACAAACTCGCCTTGGGTCAGGCCAAAGGAGTCTCCTCCTTTTCGTAACCCAGGAAACCCCGCTAATGCATGTGAGGATCACGGACGTGCGTCGAAGCAGCCATCATCTCTTGACATCTTCCTCCGTGGGAGGCGTTTTTCCTTCCTGCCTGCCTTCAGAGAGACAGAAAAGGAGGGAGGGGCAGAGCGTTCCGCTGGCGCTGGCCGGTTCTTAAGTCACTTGAATCCAAAACACTCCATAGGGCACGGAGGGGTGCGTGCGTGGGGTGGGGTGGGGGCGGCGGCCTACTCCGGACCCCAGGCGTTCCCTCCTCTGACACTTGCCTGGAACCCATGAAAAGCTGAGCTGGTGACTGTGTGTGTGTGTGAATGCGTGCATGTGCGCGTGTCCGTGAGAGAAGGCACGTGTGCGTGAGAGAAAAAGAGAAAAAGGAAGGAGAGAAAGAAAGAGAGAGAGAGAAAGAAAGAGAAGGAAAGAAAGAGAGAGAGAGAGACAGAGAGAGAAAGAAAGAAAGGAAGACAGACAGACAGAGAGGGAGGGAGGGAGGGAGGGGGAGAGAGAGAGAGAGAGAGAAAGAAAGAATGAAAGAAAGAAAGAAAAAGAAAAGAAAATCCAGAATGAAAGGAGGAAGGAACGAGGGAAGGAGGGAGGGACCAAATAGGTTAGTTAGTACGGGCCTCCCTGTCATGGAAAAGAGTCTCTGAGCACAGATCCTCCGTTCAGTGAACCAGTTCTCATATCTCCTCTCAGGAGGCTGTGATGTCGATGGACGGGTTTGGGAAAGCAGGCCTGGGGTGCAAGCAATCAGGTATTTCCTCAGAGGCACTTGTAGGGAAACCAAGGAAACACACAGGTTCATCCCTGGAGCGGATTCGAAACCAGTCGGTGCAGGGGGAGTCAGTCAAGGAGATTTCTAGATGTCAGGGTCGGGTCCTGGAGCGGGTTGCCATGCCCTTCTCCAGGAGACCTTCCTGGCCCGGGGATGGAACCCGGGTCTCCTGCATCGCAGGCAGACTCTTGACCGTGTGAGCCACCAAGGAAGCTCTGTCGGAAATGTTCACCGAGTCCTCTTGTTGTAGCCACGCGTTCTGGGAAACAAACTCACTCAGAAGGACCATGCAGGTAGTGGAGTGCAGTTTCTTACACCAGCGGGCCCAAGGCAGAGTCTTCTCTTAGCCAAGGACCCCAACCAGCATTCGTGAAAATCTTTTATACCTCAGGGGTATGTGTCTGAACCCACCACCCCAAATTCCTTGAGACTTACCTAAACAAAGGAAGGGTAAAGACAATCCCGATAACCCCATCATTCATGTGTTATAAGACGAGATACACAGTGGACATTTATTCACAGGCCTGTGGTCATATCCTGATACACATAATGGAACTGATGGCTTTGTTCTGTGACAGAGATAATTAGCATATTCTTTTAGGCCACGGAGAGTCCAAGTACAAGCCCCAAAGGCTGTTTTATCCGGGTGTGTGTGTGTGTGTGTGTGTGTGTGTGTGTGCGCGCGCGCGCACGCGCGGGCAGGCGCCTGCGTGTGTGTGTGTGCGTGTCCGGTTTTCCATTGGTATGCCCCTTCTATAGACACCGGGCACAAAGTTCAGAGTCCATTGGGAGGGTGACCGTGCGTGTAGCCTCATGTTCGCAGCCTGGCCTAAGATGGAGTCCAGCTCTGTCTGTTTCCTCCTTCACTCTAGCTTCCATCTGCAGAGCTTCAGGCACAGGGCCTTTTGAGTTCTCCGTCAGAAGGGCAAGAGATGGTGGCAAATGTCCCCCCAGAGAGGGTTGTCCCCTCTGACAGAGCTTCCGATATCGGAGGCAACTCAGAAAACTTCAGGATCCAGTCCCACTTTCGGGGGAAGCACCACAGGCAAAGGACCAAACACACGTGGCCCAGGAATCTCCCATCCAGAAGTGGATATCCCCGTTTCACAGAAACATCCTCTGGGCCCCTAAGGAACGTATGGAAATCACTCTCTCGCCAAGGAGAGAAGAATCCTCACTGAGAGTTTCTGAAGTCTGGAAGGACCAGGTAGAGAGAAAAAGAGAAACGATTCTATTCCGCTGACAGGGGCATTATTGTTTGAAGCGACCAAGTGGATGTCCGTCTTTTCCAATTCCCATTTTAAACATTGTGTCCTTTCCGGTCCTTTGTGGTCTCTTTGGATCTGGAAAGCAACAGAGTTAACGGTAAGGTCCTTTTTTTTTTTTTTTTTTTTTTATGATTATGATTATTTTCCCCCCCTGCCTGTCTGCCTGTCCCTCCCCCTCTTCTCTCTGTCTCTCGCGCTTTTCACTCAGGTTAGGGAATTCACAACAACAACAACAAAAGTAGTGAGAAATCTGTATTTCTGCAGGTCAGGAAGCAACAGGTAAGAACTAGACATGGAACACAACAGGCTGGTTCCAAATAGGGTAAGGAGTCCATCAAGGCTCTCTATCATCACCCTGCTTATTTAACTTACATGCCGAGTACAGCATCACGAGACACGCTGGGCTGGATGAAGCACAAGCTGGAATCAAAATGGCTGGGAGAAATAGCAATCCCCTCAGATATGCAGATGACACCACCCTTATGGCAGAAATGAAGTATAGAGTGGGTTTACAAAGTCGTGCTCGTTTCGGGTTTTCAGATTCTTTTCCCTCAGAGGTGAATCCAAAGTAGGAAGCCTACATTTCCTGTGCTGCCTGGTAGGTGCTTGTGGATTGTATGATG
Organism: Giraffa tippelskirchi; assembly: GCF_054371585.1. Lineage (NCBI taxonomy): Eukaryota > Metazoa > Chordata > Mammalia > Artiodactyla > Giraffidae > Giraffa > Giraffa tippelskirchi. Next base: position 11,905,414 of record NC_137288.1, on the reverse strand, counting down.
TACATGTCGTATGTGTACACGTTCAACCCGACCTCCTAAGTGGACCGTCCTGCCCCTCCCCGCCCCAACGTATTTTCGTCAAGAAGTCAGGCATCCATTTGAGCATCCTACTCCTCAGGTCATCCGATCCCATGGAAGAAGTCAATCCTCCCGTTTTTCCATCGGTCCTCTACACGTCGCCTGATGATGATGGGGGGTGACCGGAAGACTGACAGTTCTGAAGAATTTTGCAAGAGATTCGGTGAAGGCTCCTAGGATTTGCTCAGTGAAGTGGGTGGCGTGTCAACCACTAGGGACCGTGGAAGGTATGCCCCAAGTGGCAAACAGCGTTACCTTCCACAGAGAAAGCTCTACCTAGCATACCAAGGATGCTTGACCACGCACCCGCCCCGCCCCCCCCCAGGTGACAGGCGTGACGGGTCAGACTGTAGAAATCTTCCTGTCAAGGGTGTATTAACAGGCAGAGGCACCTTAGAGGCACCCTGTCCTGTGAAGCTGGAGGTGGGGAGGAAGGGGCAGAGGGACGATGAAGAAGGGAAGGAGAAAGTGAGGGACAGGGACACCACACAGTGTGTGTGGGGGGCGTGTCTGTGCCGTGTGTGGGTTCCACGTGGGTGTGTGCGCCTGTGGGTGCGGGTGTGAGGGGAGGCGGGCAGAGGCAGAGGCAGGGAGACACACAGCCAGGTCAAGGATAACATAATGTGTGTGGGGGGAGGGGCGGGGGTGGGTGGGTGCGTGCGTGCGTGGTGTGTGCGTGGGGGGGGGTGGCGCACAGGACCGTGTGTGAAGGAGGGCAGTGTGTGGGGGGCAAGTGTGTGTGTGGGGGGGTGTCTGTGCTGTGTGCGGGTGCCACGTGGTTGTTAAGCGGGGGGTGGGGGGGAGGGGCGGGCAGAGAGACACACCCGGGCCAAGGACAACGTACTGTGTGGCGGAGCGGGCGGGGGGTGGGTGGGAGTGTGGGTGCGGGGTGTGTGCGTGTGTGCGGTGCCCCATAGGACCGTGGGGGGGGGCAGTGTGTGTGTGGGGGTGTGGGTCTGTGCTGTGTGCAGATCCCACGTAAGTGTGAGTGAGGGGAGGGGCAGAGGTAGAGGCAGAGGGACACAGCCAGGCCAAGGACAACATAGTTTGGGGGAGGGTCGGGGTGGGGGGTGCGAGTGTGCGTGCGGGGTGTGTGCGTGTGTGCGATGGCGCCTAGGACTGTGCGGGGGGGCGGGCAGTGTGTGGGGGGTGGTGTGTCTGTGCTGTGTGCGGGTGCCACGTGGGTGTGTGCGCCTGTGGGTGCGGGTGTGGGGGAGGGGAGCGGGCAGTGACAGCGGCAGAGAGAGACAGCCAGGCCAAGGACAACGTAGTGTGTGGGGGAGCGGGCGGGGGGTGGGAGTGTGGGTGTGGGGTGTGTGCGTGTGTGCGGTGGCCCATAGGACCGTGGGGGGGCAGTGTGTGTGTGGGGGGGTGTCTGTGCTGTGTGCAGGTCCCACGGAGGTGTGAGTGGGGGGAGGGGCAGAGGCAGAGAGACACAGCCAGGCCAAGGACAACATAGTGGGGGGGGGGCGGGGGGGTGGGAGTGTGCGTGCGGGGTGTGTGCGCGTGTGCGATGGCGCATAGGACCGTGTGTGGGGTGTTGCGTGTGTGCGACGGCACATAGGACCGTGTGTGGGGTGTTGTGTCTGTGCTGTGTGGGAATGCCACGGGGGTGTGTCCGGGTGTGTGGGGGGGCGGGCAGTGACAGAGGCAGAGAGAGACAGCCAGGCCAAGGACAACGTAGTGTGTGTGGGCGGGGTCGGGGTGCGGGGTGGGAGTGTGCGTGCAGGGTGTGTGCGGAGGCGCCTAGGACCGTGCGGGGGGGCGGGCAGTGTGTGGGGGGTGGTGTGTCTGTGCTGTGTGCGGGTGCCACGTGGGTGTGTGCGCCTGTGGGTGCGGGTGTGGGGGAGGGGAGCGGGCAGTGACAGCGGCAGAGAGAGACAGCCAGGCCAAGGACAACGTAGTGTGTGGGGGAGGGGGCGGGGGGGAGTGTGGGTGCGGGGTGTGTGCGGTGGCCCATAGGACCGTGGGGGGGGCAGTGTGTGTGTGTGGGGGGGTGTCTGTGCTGTGTGCAGGTCCCACGGAGGGGTGAGTGGGGGGAGGGGCAGAGGCAGAGGCAAAGAGACACAGCCAGGCCAAGGACAACATAGTGTGGGGGGGGCGGGGCGGGGGGTGGGAGTGTGCGTGCGGGGTGTGTGCGTGTGTGCGATGGCACCTAGGACCGTGTGTGTAGGGGGGCAGTGTGGGGGGATATTGTGTCTGTGCTGTGTGCGAATGCCACGGGGGTGTGTGCGCCTGTGGGTGCGGGTGTGGGAGGGGCGGGCAGTGACAGAGGCAGAGAGAGACAGCCAGGCCAAGGACAACGTAGTGTGGGTGGGCGGGTTCGGGGTGCGGGGTGGGGAGTGTGCGTGCGGGGTGTGTGCGTGTGTGCGGAGGCGCCTAGGACCGCGCGGGGGGGGGCAGTGTGTGTGTAGGGGGGGGTGTCTCTGCTGTGTGCGGGTGCCACGTGGGTGTGAGGGGGGCGGCGGGCAGAGAGACACACAGCCAGGCCAAGGACAACATAGTGTGTGGAGGGGGAGGGGCGGGGGTGGGTGGGGGGTGTGTCTGTGCTGTGTGCGGGTGCCACGTGGTTGTTAAGGGGGGGGCGGGCAGAGAGACACACAGCCAGGCCAAGGACAACATAGTGTGTGGGGGAGGGGCGGGGGGGTGAGAAGCAGTGTGGGTGCCGGGTGTGTGCGTGGGTGCGGTGGCCCATAGGACCGTGTGGGGGAGGGCAGTGTGTGTGGGGGGTGTGTGTCTGTGCTGTGTGCAGGTCCCACGTAGTTGTGAGTGGGGGGAGGGGCAGAGGCAGAGGCAGAGGCAGAGAGACACACAGCCAGGCCAAGGACAACATAGTGGGGCGGGGTGGGGGGGGTGGGAGTGTGCGTGCGGGGTGTGTGCCTGTGTGCGGTGGCGCATAGGGCCGTGTGTGTAGGGGGCCAGTGTCGGGGTGGTGGTGTGTCTGTGCGCCACGTGGGTGTGGGGGGGGGCCGGCAGAGAGACAGAGCCAGTCCAAGGACAACGCTGTGTGTGTGTGTGAGTGGGTGTGCAGGGTGTGGCCGGCGTGTGTGCGGGTGCTGCGTAGGGCCGTGCGGGAGTGCGTGCGCTGTGTGTGTACGCGTTGGGGGCGTGGGCAGCGTGTGTAGGTGGTGCGGGCAGAGACAGAAAGACACAGTCAGCAAAGGACAACGTGCACAGATATTCTTCTGAATATTTGCTTGTGTTTTCTGAGCTCATCACCTCCGGGATCAAGCTCACTCCCGTGCAACGGGAGTCTGCCCCCCTCACCTCAGCCACCACCGGCCAGCACTTGTCTTGGGCAGACAAGGGAGTGTTCCGATTTGGCCGGCGCGGGGGGGGGGGGGGGTGGGGTGGCGGAGGAGTGGGGTGGGTGCGCAGGGTTTCGTTGTCACGAGGCGAACTTTGACCCTTGTGTTCTGCCCCTGAACCTCACTGGAGAGACTGGACCCGCGTGACCTGTCACGTCTTGGTTTCAACATCCTTGGCGGGAGAACTAAGATTCCCCCATGCGAAGTGATCAGGCCAGAGAGAAGGAAGTCGATTCCCTTGGGATCCAATGCCCGTTTTCTCGAATCCAGTTAAGTTTCGTCAAGATTTCCCACCCAAACCGAAAAGCCGAAGTGGCTACCTATCCCCGCCCCCTTGACCTCTGTCCCAAGGTGCCCCTCCCACACCGCCTCCTTCCACAGCCTCAAGGCATTCAAGAGTTAGCCGGCCCGGGCCGGCTCCATCCGTGGTCGCCCCGCCCCAAGACCCTCTGAAAAAGCGCCCGACAGGCAGGTGGCGCCCGACCCCCAACCAGCTATCCAGTGAGCCAGCCCCAGCATAGGAGCTTAGTGGGCGACCGACGGGGACTCGTTGCCAGACGGAGCCCATCCTAGTTCGCGTTTCTCCGCTCAGTCAACGGCGCAGACAGGAGAACGGGATCCGCCCACACTTCTCGAGAACGTCCCTGGGCGAGGGATGACGGACGCACGGACGGACGGGACGGGAAGGATTCTTGACTCCCCACCCACGGAGCAGCGGAATGCACTCCCATCCGAGGGGGATCGCAGGCCCACGTCAGACGGTGTGAGCACACGCCCCAGAACAACAACTCGCCAGCATCCCCGTCCGTGTCCCCGTCACCATCTTTGGGCACGCCAGGAGAAAGCCCTTTTGTGACCCGGACGACGGCTCTTTCGGCAAAAGCAACGTTGAGCAACGGCACAAATGAAGAGACTTGGATTTGAAACGACGCGTTCATATAGCAGCGCCTCAAAAGCAAAAGCACGCACTCGTCCCTCACATAACCGCAACCAACAAACCCGACGCACCTGAAAAAGAAAAAGCAAACGGAAGAGAACGGGTCGATCTGGCGGCTCGGTCGCCGAGACCAGATCAACCCCGGAAGGCAGGGCGAGCCGAGAGCCCACTCGGGTGAGGTCGAGCGGGATCAACACGGCAGCTCGGCGGCAGAGGTCGCGAGTGGGAGAGGTCCGTCCGGGTGCTCGACCCGCGGGCGCTGGCCGCTCTGCGGCCCAGTGAGGGAAGGAGGGGGGGAGGGGCGGAGACCCTGACAACTGGGCGACGCGCGCGCGCTGGCGGCTCGGCTGGCGAGGTCGCGAGTGGGAGAGGCCCGGCCGGCAGGTGGACCCGCGGGCACCGACAGCTCGGCGGCAGAGTGAGGAAAGTGGGGGGAGGGGCAGACAGCCTGACAACCGGGCGACGGGCGCGCGCTGGCGGCTCGGCGGGCGAGGTCGCGAGTGGGAGAGGCCCGGCCGACAGCTGGACCCGCGGGCACCGCCAGCTCGGCGGCAGAGTGAGGGAAGGAGGGAGGAGGGGCGGAGTCCCTGCCAGGCGGGCGACGCGCGCGCGCCGGCGGCTGGGCGCCATAGGTCGCGAGTGCGAGAGGCCCGGCCGACAGGTGGACACGCGGGCACCGCCAGCTCGGCGGCAGAGTGAGGGAAGGGGGGGGAGGGGCAGACACCCTGACAACCGGGCGACGGGCGCGTGCTGGCGGCTCGGCGGGCGAGGTCGCGAGTGGGAGAGGCCCGGCCGACAGCTGGACCCGCGGGCACCGCCAGCTCGGCGGCAGAGTGAGGGAAGGAGGGAGGAGGGGCGGAGTCCCTGCCAGGCGGGCGACGCGCGCGCGCTGGCGGCTCGGCGGCAGAGGTCGCGAGTGCGAGAGGCCCGGCCGACAGGTGGACACGCGGGCACCGCCAGCTCGGCGGCAGAGTGAGGGAAGGAGGGAGGAGGGGCGGAGTCCCTGCCAGGCGGGCGACGCGCGCGCGCTGGCGGCTCGGCGGCAGAGGTCGCGAGTGCGAGAGGCCCGGCCGACAGGTGGACACGCGGGCACCGCCAGCTCGGCGGCAGAGTGAGGGAAGGGGGGGAGGGGCAGACAGCCTGACAACCGGGCGACGGGCGCGCGCTGGCGCCTCGGCTGGCGAGGTCGCGAGTGGGAGAGGCCCTGCCCGCAGGTGGACACGCGGGCACCCGCAGCTCGTCGAGAGTTAGGGAAGGGGGGAAGTTAGGGAAGGGGGGGAGGGGATAGAACCCCGTCGGGCTCGTCGACCCGCGGCTCCTGGCGGCTCTGCGGCCGAGTTAGGGGAGGAGTGGGGGAGGGGCAGACAGCCTGACAGCCGGGCGACGGGCGCGCGCTGGCGGCTCGGCGGGCGAGGTCGCGATTGGGAGAGGCCCCGCCCGCAGGTGGACACGCCGGCACCCGCAGCTCGTCGAGAGTTAGGGAAGGGGGGGAGTTAGGGAAGGGGGGGAGGGGATAGAACCCCTTCGGACTCGTCGACCCGCGGCTCCTGGCGGCTCTGCGGCCGAGTTAGGGGAGGAGGGGGGGAGGGGCAGACAGCCTGACAGCCGGGCGACGGGCGCGCGCTGCCGGCTCGGCGGGCGAGGTCGCGAGTGGGAGAGGCCCTGCCCGCAGGTGGACCCGCGGGCACCCGCAGCTCGTCGACAGGGTTAGGGAAGGGGGGGAGGGGATAGAGCCCCGTCGGGCTCGTCGACCCGCGGCTCCTGGCGGCTCTGCGGCCGAGTTAGGGAAGGGGGGGAGGGGCAGACTCCCTGCCAGGCGGGCGACGCGCGCGCGCTGGCGGCTGGGCGCCATAGGTCGCGAGTGCGAGAGGCCCGGCCGACAGGTGGATACGCGGGCACCGCCAGCTCGGCGGCAGAGTGAGGGAAGGGGGGGAGGGGCAGACACCCTGACAACCGGGCGACGGGCGCGTGCTGGCGGCTCGGCGGGCGAGGTCGCCAGTGGGAGAGGCCCGGCCGACAGCTGGACCCGCGGGCACCGCCAGCTCGGCGACAGAGTGAGGGAAGGAGGGAGGAGGGGCGGAGTCCCTGCCAGGCGGGCGACGCGCGCGCGCTGGCGGCTCGGCGGCAGAGGTCGCGAGTGCGAGAGGCCCGGCCGACAGGTGGACACGCGGGCACCGCCAGCTCGGCGCAGAGTGAGGAAAGGGGGGAGGAGGGGCAGACACCCTGACAGCCGGGAGACGGGCTCGCGCTGGCGGCTCGGCGGGCGAGGTCGCGAGTGGGAGAGGCCCTGCCGGCAGGTGGACACGCGGGCACCCGCAGTTCGTCGACAGGGTGAGGGAAGGGGGGGAGGGGATAGAGCCCCGTCGGGCTCGTCGACCCGCGGCTCCTGGCGGCTCTGCGGCCGAGTTAGGGGAGGAGTGGGGGAGGGGCAGACAGCCTGACAGCCGGGCGACGGGCGCGCGCTGCCGTCTCGGCGGGCGAGGTCGCGAGTGGGAGGGGCCCTGCCCGCAGGTGGACCCGCGGGCACCCGCAGCTCGTCGTCAGGGTTAGGGAAGGGGGGGAGTTAGGGAAGGGGGGGAGGGGCTAGAACCCCGTCGCGCTGGTCGACCCGCGGCTCCTGGCGGCTCTGCGGCCGAGTTAGGGGAGGAGTGGGGGAGGGGCAGACAGCCTGACAGCCGGGCGACGGGCGCGCGCTGCCGTCTCCGCGGGCGAGGTCGCGAGTGGGAGGGGCCCTGCCCGCAGGTGGACCCGCGGGCACCCGCAGCTCGTCGTCAGGGTTAGGGAAGGGGGGGAGTTAGGGAAGGGGGGGAGGGGCTAGAACCCCGTCGCGCTGGTCGACCCGCGGCTCCTGGCGGCTCTGCGGCCGAGTTAGGGGAGGAGTGGGGGAGGGGCAGACAGCCTGACAGCCGGGCGACGGGCGCGCGCTGCTGTCTCGGCGGCAGAGGTCGCGAGTGCGAGAGGCCCGGCCGACAGGTGGACCCTCGGGCACCCGCAGCTCGTCGACAGGGTTAGGGAAGGGGGGGAGTTAGGGAAGGGGGGGAGGGGCTAGAACCCCGTCGGGCTCGTCGACCCGCGGCTCCTGGCGGCTCTGCGGCCGAGTTAGGGAAGGGGGGGGAGGGGCAGACTCCCTGCCAGGCGGGCGACGCGCGCGCGCCGGCGGCTGGGCGCCATAGTTCGCGAGTGCGAGAGGCCCGGCCGACAGGTGGACACGCGGGCACCGCCAGCTCGGCGGCAGAGTGAGGGAAGGGGGGGAGGGGCAGACACCCTGACAACCGGGCGACGGGCGCGTGCTGGCGGCTCGGCGGGCGAGGTCGCGAGTGGGAGAGGCCCGGCCGACAGCTGGACCCGCGGGCACCGCCAGCTCGGCGGCAGAGTGAGGGAAGGAGAGAGGAGGGGCGGAGTCCCTGCCAGGCGGGCGACGCGCGCGCGCTGGCGGCTGGGCGCCATAGGTCGCGAGTGCGAGAGGCCCGGCCGACAGGTGGACACGCGGGCACCGCCAGCTCGGCGGCAGAGTGAGGGAAGGAGGGAGGAGGGGCGGAGTCCCTGCCAGGCGGGCGACGCGCGCGCGCTGGCGGCTCGGCGGCAGAGGTCGCGAGTGCGAGAGGCCCGGCCGACAGGTGGACACGCGGGCACCGCCAGCTCGGCGGCAGAGTGAGGGAAGGGGGGGAGGGGCAGACAGCCTGACAACCGGGCGACGGGCGCGCGCTGGCGCCTCGGCTGGCGAGGTCGCGAGTGGGAGAGGCCCTGCCCGCAGGTGGACACGCGGGCACCCGCAGCTCGTCGAGAGTTAGGGAAGGGGGGGGAGTTAGGGAAGGGGGGGAGGGGATAGAACCCCGTCGGGCTCGTCGACCCGCGGCTCCTGGCGGCTCTGCGGCCGAGTTAGGGGAGGAGGGGGGGAGGGGCAGACAGCCTGACAGCCGGGCGACGGGCGCGCGCTGCCGTCTCGGCGGGCGAGGTCGCGAGTGGGAGGGGCCCTGCCCGCAGGTGGACCCGCGGGCACCCGCAGCTCGTCGACAGGGTTAGGGAAGGGGGGGAGTTAGGGAAGGGGGGGAGGGGCTAGAACCCCGTCGGGCTCGTCGACCCGCGGCTCCAAGCGGCTCTGCGGCCGAGTTAGGGGAGGAGGGGGGGAGGGGCAGACAGCCTGACAGCCGGGCGACGGGCGCGCGCTGCCGGCTCGGCGGGCGAGGTCGCGAGTGGGAGAGGCCCTGCCCGCAGGTGGACCCGCGGGCACCCGCAGCTCGTCGACAGGGTTAGGGAAGGGGGGGAGGGGATAGAGCCCCGTCGGGCTCGTCGACCCGCGGCTCCTGGCGGCTCTGCGGCCGAGTTAGGGAAGGGGGGGGAGGGGCAGACTCCCTGCCAGGCGGGCGACGCGCGCGCGCCGGCGGCTGGGCGCCAAAGTTCGCGAGTGCGAGAGGCCCGGCCGACAGGTGGACACGCGGGCACCGCCAGCTCGGCGGCAGAGTGAGGGAAGGGGGGGAGGGGCAGACACCCTGACAACCGGGCGACGGGCGCGTGCTGGCGGCTCGGCGGGCGAGGTCGCGAGTGGGAGAGGCCCTGCCGACAGCTGGACCCGCGGGCACCGCCAGCTCGGCGACAGAGTGAGGGAAGGAGGGAGGAGGGGCGGAGTCCCTGCCAGGCGGGCGACGCGCGCGCGCTGGCGGCTCGGCGGCAGAGGTCGCGAGTGCGAGAGGCCCGGCCGACAGGTGGACACGCGGGCACCGCCAGCTCGGCGCAGAGTGAGGAAAGGGGGGAGGAGGGGCAGACACCCTGACAGCCGGGAGACGGGCTCGCGCTGGCGGCTCGGCGGGCGAGGTCGCGAGTGGGAGAGGCCCTGCCGGCAGGTGGACACGCGGGCACCCGCAGCTCGTCGTCAGGGTTAGGGAAGGGGGGGAGTTAGGGAAGGGGGGGAGGGGCTAGAACCCCGTCGCGCTGGTCGACCCGCGGCTCCTGGCGGCTCTGCGGCCGAGTTAGGGGAGGAGTGGGGGAGGGGCAGACAGCCTGACAGCCGGGCGACGGGCGCGCGCTGCTGTCTCGGCGGCAGAGGTCGCGAGTGCGAGAGGCCCGGCCGACAGGTGGACCCTCGGGCACCCGCAGCTCGTCGACAGGGTTAGGGAAGGGGGGGAGTTAGGGAAGGGGGGGAGGGGCTAGAACCCCGTCGGGCTCGTCGACCCGCGGCTCCTGGCGGCTCTGCGGCCGAGTTAGGGAAGGGGGGGGAGGGGCAGACTCCCTGCCAGGCGGGCGACGCGCGCGCGCCGGCGGCTGGGCGCCATAGTTCGCGAGTGCGAGAGGCCCGGCCGACAGGTGGACACGCGGGCACCGCCAGCTCGGCGGCAGAGTGAGGGAAGGGGGGGAGGGGCAGACACCCTGACAACCGGGCGACGGGCGCGTGCTGGCGGCTCGGCGGGCGAGGTCGCGAGTGGGAGAGGCCCGGCCGACAGCTGGACCCGCGGGCACCGCCAGCTCGGCGGCAGAGTGAGGGAAGGAGAGAGGAGGGGCGGAGTCCCTGCCAGGCGGGCGACGCGCGCGCGCTGGCGGCTGGGCGCCATAGGTCGCGAGTGCGAGAGGCCCGGCCGACAGGTGGACACGCGGGCACCGCCAGCTCGGCGGCAGAGTGAGGGAAGGAGGGAGGAGGGGCGGAGTCCCTGCCAGGCGGGCGACGCGCGCGCGCTGGCGGCTCGGCGGCAGAGGTCGCGAGTGCGAGAGGCCCGGCCGACAGGTGGACACGCGGGCACCGCCAGCTCGGCGGCAGAGTGAGGGAAGGGGGGGAGGGGCAGACAGCCTGACAACCGGGCGACGGGCGCGCGCTGGCGCCTCGGCTGGCGAGGTCGCGAGTGGGAGAGGCCCTGCCCGCAGGTGGACACGCGGGCACCCGCAGCTCGTCGAGAGTTAGGGAAGGGGGGGGAGTTAGGGAAGGGGGGGAGGGGATAGAACCCCGTCGGGCTCGTCGACCCGCGGCTCCTGGCGGCTCTGCGGCCGAGTTAGGGGAGGAGGGGGGGAGGGGCAGACAGCCTGACAGCCGGGCGACGGGCGCGCGCTGCCGTCTCGGCGGGCGAGGTCGCGAGTGGGAGGGGCCCTGCCCGCAGGTGGACCCGCGGGCACCCGCAGCTCGTCGACAGGGTTAGGGAAGGGGGGGAGTTAGGGAAGGGGGGGAGGGGCTAGAACCCCGTCGGGCTCGTCGACCCGCGGCTCCAAGCGGCTCTGCGGCCGAGTTAGGGGAGGAGGGGGGGAGGGGCAGACAGCCTGACAGCCGGGCGACGGGCGCGCGCTGCCGGCTCGGCGGGCGAGGTCGCGAGTGGGAGAGGCCCTGCCCGCAGGTGGACCCGCGGGCACCCGCAGCTCGTCGACAGGGTTAGGGAAGGGGGGGAGGGGATAGAGCCCCGTCGGGCTCGTCGACCCGCGGCTCCTGGCGGCTCTGCGGCCGAGTTAGGGAAGGGGGGGGAGGGGCAGACTCCCTGCCAGGCGGGCGACGCGCGCGCGCCGGCGGCTGGGCGCCAAAGTTCGCGAGTGCGAGAGGCCCGGCCGACAGGTGGACACGCGGGCACCGCCAGCTCGGCGGCAGAGTGAGGGAAGGGGGGGAGGGGCAGACACCCTGACAACCGGGCGACGGGCGCGTGCTGGCGGCTCGGCGGGCGAGGTCGCGAGTGGGAGAGGCCCTGCCGACAGCTGGACCCGCGGGCACCGCCAGCTCGGCGACAGAGTGAGGGAAGGAGGGAGGAGGGGCGGAGTCCCTGCCAGGCGGGCGACGCGCGCGCGCTGGCGGCTCGGCGGCAGAGGTCGCGAGTGCGAGAGGCCCGGCCGACAGGTGGACACGCGGGCACCGCCAGCTCGGCGCAGAGTGAGGAAAGGGGGGAGGAGGGGCAGACACCCTGACAGCCGGGAGACGGGCTCGCGCTGGCGGCTCGGCGGGCGAGGTCGCGAGTGGGAGAGGCCCTGCCGGCAGGTGGACACGCGGGCACCCGCAGTTCGTCGACAGGGTGAGGGAAGGGGGGGAGGGGATAGAGCCCCGTCGGGCTCGTCGACCCGCGGCTCCTGGCGGCTCTGCGGCCGAGTTAGGGGAGGAGTGGGGGAGGGGCAGACAGCCTGACAGCCGGGCGACGGGCGCGCGCTGCCGTCTCCGCGGGCGAGGTCGCGAGTGGGAGGGGCCCTGCCCGCAGGTGGACCCGCGGGCACCCGCAGCTCGTCGTCAGGGTTAGGGAAGGGGGGGAGTCAGGGAAGGGGGGGAGGGGCTAGAACCCCGTCGCGCTGGTCGACCCGCGGCTCCTGGCGGCTCTGCGGCCGAGTTAGGGGAGGAGTGGGGGAGGGGCAGACAGCCTGACAGCCGGGCGACGGGCGCGCGCTGCCGTCTCCGCGGGCGAGGTCGCGAGTGGGAGGGGCCCTGCCCGCAGGTGGACCCGCGGGCACCCGCAGCTCGTCGTCAGGGTTAGGGAAGGGGGGGAGTCAGGGAAGGGGGGGAGGGGCTAGAACCCCGTCGCGCTGGTCGACCCGCGGCTCCTGGCGGCTCTGCGGCCGAGTTAGGGGAGGAGTGGGGGAGGGGCAGACAGCCTGACAGCCGGGCGACGGGCGCGCGCTGCCGTCTCCGCGGGCGAGGTCGCGAGTGGGAGGGGCCCTGCCCGCAGGTGGACCCGCGGGCACCCGCAGCTCGTCGTCAGGGTTAGGGAAGGGGGGGAGTCAGGGAAGGGGGGGAGGGGCTAGAACCCCGTCGCGCTGGTCGACCCGCGGCTCCTGGCGGCTCTGCGGCCGAGTTAGGGGAGGAGTGGGGGAGGGGCAGACAGCCTGACAGCCGGGCGACGGGCGCGCGCTGCCGTCTCCGCGGGCGAGGTCGCGAGTGGGAGAGGCCCTGCCCGCAGGTGGACACGCGGGCACCCGCAGCTCGTCGAGAGTTAGGGAAGGGGGGGGAGTTAGGGAAGGGGGGGAGGGGATAGAACCCCGTCGGGCTCGTCGACCCGCGGCTCCTGGCGGCTCTGCGGCCGAGTTAGGGGAGGAGGGGGGGAGGGGCAGACAGCCTGACAGCCGGGCGACGGGCGCGCGCTGCCGTCTCGGCGGGCGAGGTCGCGAGTGGGAGGGGCCCTGCCCGCAGGTGGACCCGCGGGCACCCGCAGCTCGTCGACAGGGTTAGGGAAGGGGGGGAGTTAGGGAAGGGGGGGAGGGGCTAGAACCCCGTCGGGCTCGTCGACCCGCGGCTCCAAGCGGCTCTGCGGCCGAGTTAGGGGAGGAGGGGGGGAGGGGCAGACAGCCTGACAGCCGGGCGACGGGCGCGCGCTGCCGGCTCGGCGGGCGAGGTCGCGAGTGGGAGAGGCCCTGCCCGCAGGTGGACCCGCGGGCACCCGCAGCTCGTCGACAGGGTTAGGGAAGGGGGGGAGGGGATAGAGCCCCGTCGGGCTCGTCGACCCGCGGCTCCTGGCGGCTCTGCGGCCGAGTTAGGGAAGGGGGGGGAGGGGCAGACTCCCTGCCAGGCGGGCGACGCGCGCGCGCCGGCGGCTGGGCGCCAAAGTTCGCGAGTGCGAGAGGCCCGGCCGACAGGTGGACACGCGGGCACCGCCAGCTCGGCGGCAGAGTGAGGGAAGGGGGGGAGGGGCAGACACCCTGACAAC
>NC_137288.1:11840000-11880000 GCF_054371585.1 Giraffa tippelskirchi | reverse complement strand
CCGCCAGGGCCGGCGGCGCCGTCCACCCGTCTCCTCCGCCCACCCTCGACGGATCCGTCTCTCCATCTAGTCTGACCCCGAGGCGCCACATCCCGGGGACACGCTCTCGAGCGAGGCGGCCCAGACCGTGCCCGCGCGCCGCCACCGGCTCGGGGACGAGGGCGGGCGCGACGGACTCCTCCTCGCCACGGCCGCGGGGCTGGGGAAGCCGGGGCCGACCGGGCGTCGCCCCCCGGCCCTTCTCCTCCTGCACTCACACCGCGGGGGCGGCCGCACGCACGCGGCGCACGCACGGTTCCCCCCCACGTGCCGGACACCCGGCGGGGCCCGGCGGGACCCTCCCCCGACTCGGCGGGGGGAGGCGCGGGCCGCGGTAGGCAACGAGCGGCACACGGCCCCACCGCGGGGCCGGCGCACCCATCCCCCCTCACAGAGGAGAGGTGGGGGGATTCTGCCCACGTGCTCTGGCAGTCGCCACGGCGGCTACACTGCGCACTCAGGAGGGGCAGCGGCCGGGGGCTCCGGTACCCCAGAGGCTCCCTCTCGGATCGCTAGAGAAGGCTTTCTCACCGAGGGCGCGCCGTCCCTCACCCCATCGTCTCTCCTTCGGGCCCACGGAGGCGCTCCACGAGCCGCCGATCCTCGACTGGGCGGGAGGGGTCTGCGGTACAGGTAAGCGGACGACCACACGGGAGCGTGTGCACGGTCGGGGCCGGAGCACGGCCCGTGCCTCCACGACGAGGCAGCACCTGCCCCCAACGGAAGAGGCGAGGGGAACAGGCACGCCTCTCTTCCCGTCTCGACCCCTCCCCCCAACGAGAGCCACTCGCGGGACACACACACACCCCACCGCGGTGGGGGACCCGAGGAGGACGCCGGGTTAAGGGAAACGACACCACCGCTCGGCCTCAGGCACCTGAGGGGGCGACCTGGAGCGCTCCAGGGGCACCACCGAGGGTCAAACGAGGCACGCTCACCCACCCACGCGGGGCGCGCGGCGCAGCGGCGGGCACAGCCCTCCCCACCGCGGGGAGGGCCGCTCGCGGGACACGCGCCGAGAAGGCGAAGCGAGAGCGTCCGCTGTGTCCGAAGACCGACGGCCTCACTGACGCCCCGTGGAGGGGGGGCGGGCAGGAGACCGAGAGTCAGGGCCGGAGGCCGCACCCACCCTCCCGCCTTCCTCACCCTCCCCGACGGGCAGGGGGAAAGGCAGGCGAGGGGCCCCGTGGACAGACCGAGAAGACCGCACACGTTCACCAGGAACGCCCGTCCCTCGTCCGGCACGGCTTAGGCCCGGCCCGGGAGAGCACGACCACACCACATCGATCCGTTGAGCCGAGGGGGAGGGGGGAAGGCACGGTGAGGGCAGTCGCCGGAGGGGCCCGCTTTAAGCCTCACCGGCCGCCTCCCCCCGCCACACCTCACCTCACCTCACCTCAGGCGACAGCCGCCGACGACCCCAGGAGGAGGAGCTGCCTGACACGGGGCACGGAGCCTACAGAGCGGGGGTCGTCCCGGCCACCACCGGGCGCCCGCAGCGGGGGTCACACAGGGTAGAAGACCCACGGCGCCTCGCCCCGCCGCCCTCGGGTCGCCCAGAGACCGGAGGTGGCGCCACGGGTCGGGTCTGCCAGACACGCCACGCGGGAGCCGACGCACAGGCCCAGGCCGGCGGCCCAAAGGCCCAGAGCCCCGCGTGCGTCCAGAGGCCCAAAGTCCTCGGCGGCAGACGCCGAGAGAGACCGTGTCGGCACTTACCTGGTGGCAGAAAAGGCCCATTTCGGGCGACAAAATGACAGCGCCCGACAGCGGGGCCCACCCACGACTGGCAGGGAGGGACCTTGGCACCTTGGCACCGCCACCTGTCCCCAGCACTACCCCAGAAACACCAGGCCCGGAGCTGTCGGGGGTCATCTGGTCGACTGGGGGGGGGGAGGGGGGCGAAGGGGGCGCCCGGTGGGCGAAGTGGGGGCGCAGACGCCAAGGGGGAGGGAGCTGGCCGGGGACGCCCTCCCCCTTCGCCCGCACGGGTAGGTGTACCCGTCCGTCCGTCCGAGTCTCCGAGCGGGGGTTTGGCTTCGAGTTGCCAAAGAGAAAAACGAAGAGAGACCCGCCGGCGAGGCGCCTCCCACGAGACGAGCGGGCCCCAACGAGGGACCACGCCCGGGGCCCCAGACCGTCCTGTCCGGGGCACCCAGGACGGCTCGAGCCGGTCCCTGACCTCCTGGCCGTGATTCAGGGAGTTGGGGAGGGGTGAGAAAGCAAACCCTCCGGGGGTGGCAAACCCTCCTGAAAGGGCGGGAAAGCAAAAACCTCCTGAAGGGAGACGCAAACCCTTCTGAAAAGGCGAACAGCAAACCCTTTTTGAGGGCGGGAGCCAACCCTCCTGGCAGAAGAAGGCAAACCCTCCTGAGGGCGAAAAGCAAACCCTCCTGAGGGAGGCCCGGTCAGGCCACCCCAGAGCCCGGCTCTGGAGCGCCGCCGCCGCCGCGACGGCCACCCTCCTCAGAAACCTAGAGAACCAATCTCCGGCGACAGCAGGACGTCCCTAGGCCTCGGCGCCACCGCCACTGTCGCTGCCAGCAGAGCCGGTCTCTGAGAGCTGTGCCCTCGGGCCCGGCGGCTGAGTCACAACCCTCCTGAAGGTCGCCGAAGCTCCAGAGGGGAGGGACACTATAAAAGCGGCCGCCAGGTGGCTCCTGACAACCGGCTCCAATGTCCCGAGGACGGGTCGCTGTCGCCGGCCGCCGAGGACGCCACAGCGCCGGCCGCCCAAACGCCCGAGCTCGGCTCGGAGCCGCCGCCTCCGAGAGACGCGACGCGACGCGACCCCGGCCGCAGAGGAAGGGAGAGGAGCTGGGAAATAGCTCCCCAGGAGGCTGCCACGAAGGAGACGCGCTCCCCCCCCCACCCACGCGATTCCAGGCTGGTGGGCGGACATTCCACGGAGACGCCGGCGGGCGGCGGGGCTCGGGGCGGGGACGGCCGAGAGAGGGGCACCAGTGACATCCCGGGCTCCCCCGGGCCCCCTCCCCCGAAGGAGGGAGGGAGGGAGAGAGAGAAGGGAGGGAGGCAGGGAGGGAGGGACCGACCGGCAAAGCGAAACCAGGCAAGCGCTGCTCGGAGAACAAAGCAGGACTTCTCGAAAGCAGACACAGACACAGACACGCAAGCCCAGGAGCAAGAAAGGAAAAGAAGGAGACACTCGGACCCCCAACAAGAGAAAACGAAAGTCAACCTGTGTCGAGACCGTGATCAAGTCCAACGACAACAAACACAAGCATGCGCCGGTGGGCGGGGAAAGTGCGCTTGAGGTCAGGAGAACATGGATTTCAAAATAACTGGCCACAAACACCGGAAAGGAAAGGCGGCCGGGCGGCCGGGCCGGGCGGTCGGGTCTGGGGTGGGGTGGCAGGGCTGCTGGGGGCGGGGGTCGGTGGCGGGGGGGGGGGTGGGGGTGGGGGGTGGGGGGTGGAGGAAACGGGAGCACCTAGAAAGAGGAGGAGACTGTCGGCCGTGCTGAGACACGGAGACATCACACGGCTGGGGACCCGTTCCTATCGTTTGCCCCGGGGTGTGAGAGAGACTTGGCCTCCCGTCTCCTGGGATTTCATCTCCCCAGCAACAACGGTCAGGCAAGCTGTCGGGTGTGTGTGTGCTGCGGGGGGTTGGGGGGTTGGGGGGCGGGGTGGGGAGAAAAAAGAAGACGCCTTTCAAGTGAAAGGAGGGAGCGTAAAGGTCACTGAACCCTCTGACAGCGGCCTTCCATTTTCCACACCAGTGACACGTTCTCCCAAGTCGCCCGGTTCCAGAAAACGCTTTTCGGAAACAGAATCCTCGGGGCCCGCGAACTCCTTAGGAATCCTCGGATGAGCTTCCGGGCCAGGCTATACCGTAGGCAGCGCGCTTCCCCTGAAGCCAAAGCCACGGGCTCCAGAGGGCCACGTCCAAGAAGCTGATCTGGTACGGAACCCGATGTCTTCTTCTCTAGGACACTTCTAGCAGCAGCAAGAGTGCCAGTTTGTGAGAATCGAAGGTGAAGCCGGCACGATGTAAACCCAGCGATGTGAGCGGTCAGAGGCCCATCTAGATTCGAACTCCAGTGCTGGAGGGAGGGGAGCAGTGGGGACAGGAGGGTGGCCTGCGAGTCCGCCGTCCTGTCCCCACTCCCCGTGTGAACATCCGCCCCGTGGAAGGTGTCGAGGAACCTCATGACCTGACCTACGGGGTGAACCGTCGCCAAAGACAAAGAATTCCTCCAGCCAGGCGTCGTCCGCAGCCACGAACCCCTTCCCTCCGTCGCCCGGCCTTTCAGAATGCCACGTGGAGCCCTCTCGAGACGTGTGGGGCTTGGAGGTATGGGCCCCCGAATTCTCCTCGCCCGGCCCTGCAAGAAACCATCCCGGGCCTGCCCCACATGAAGACTTCTCGGGCTTTTCGGTGGACCGGGCCTCCCAGGGTGCCCCTGCACCCGGCACCCTGCGACATCCCGAGAGATCCCACGGAGAAACGTCTCCGGCCACTCGCGCGGCATCTGCCTCGCTGGCGGGCGCCCCTTCCAACCTCCCCAGAGATACGTGAGCACGGACGCTTCTTCCCCATCTGGGTCCCCTCACAGGCTCTGTGAGTTCCTGCGGTTCCGCACGCCCTCGACTTGGCTGTGGTTCGGGGCTCTGTTCTGTTCTGTGTTTGCTCTCCGGCCCACGTGATCTCTCTGGCTAGGGCACCCAGGAAAAGCGAAAAGAAATCGAGTCCGTGTGAGTACTATTCAGGCATCAAGTGGGGATACCTACCAATGACCTCTAACGTGGATCCACCAAGATGGCGGCCGTGTGGGGTTCAGGAGGATCATTTTGCGTTTTCTGGGGGCGCTATTTGCTCTCAATGATTTCACGTGCCTTTTGGGCATGGCTCACGGAGATGGGACGTGAAGCAGCAGGGCAGCCACATCTGGCGTCTCGGCCTAGCTAGGGCGGCTCCACGAGTGACCTCTCGGAACCGGGGCTGAGACCGCCATCCCTCCCCGGGCCCCCCTCGGTGGCTGGGTGTGGGGGGGGGAGGGGGAGGTTTCGGAGGGGAGACGGGAGATCTGGGCTTGTGGTTGGGGGCGCGCGGGGCCACACGTGTCCTGTCATGATATTCCTGCAGCGCTCCAACGAGATAAATATTATTCTCTATTCTGCAGATGGCTATCTGTACCTGAATGGAAATGTATTAGACTCTTGAAATCCGAGCCTTGACGAGGGGTGCGCCCTGTACGTCTCGGGCTACAGGCAGCATACGGAAACTGAAGATATCAGGAATCACGTATAAAGGTTAAAGTCAAAGAAACGGACCTAGTTCAGGGGCAGACTTAGTCTTCCTCGCTGCAGCCTCAAGGTAAACGCTGGGGGTACCCAGTCTATTCTTGGGAAGATACAGTGTTTATTTTAACTGTTGCCAGCAACGCAGCTTCTCCTCTGCCGGAGGTGAAATTGAGATTTAGTTCTTGCAGCTAGTAGTTCTTTTTCAGAACATCTATCAGGAAGGATCCGAATAGCTTGTCATGTCCCTGAAAGTATACTAGAGAACATTTGGTTCAGTTCTCGTACCCAGAGACTGGGGAAATTAAGGTGGCACTAGAAATCGCACCTTTGGGTTATATAGTATCTTTGCTGGAAAACAGGCTGCTCTGAAACTCTAATTGTATCAAACAGTAGCAGGGATAAGAAGTGCATGATCCACAAGTTTCAGTAAAGCTGGCTCTCCCGCTCCTTAACATTATATACATTGTTAACAAAAGTTTAGAACTGGACACTTGATGGCAACAAAGAGGCATCCTGTTTGGCGTTTCTTCGGACTGCAGCCGGGAGAGGAGCAGAGCCGACTTGTTCAGTCCCCGGTCCCGCTACTCCTAGGCCTTTCCTCACACTTGATCTTGGATGCTCTGGGGGCAGGTTGTGTCTGCAACAAGCACTCGATGTGTCCGGAAGCACTGAATCCTCTGTTCATTGACTTTGTTCCCAGGACTGTCTCAGGAGGTGACGATGTTTTCCCATGGGGGAATCTGTGTCAGAGGCTTGCCAACCATACTTTCCACGTGGTTCATGAAAAGCTCGCCCGTCGCCGGTCACCTGTCAACTCACCATCCGTACGAGAGTCAGCACCAACACGCCCGGCAGAGCTGAGCGTCAAGAAGGGGTTGCGTGGAAAGAGATTTGTATGCTTGGTCCTGGTCCTGGTTATAGACAGAAAGTATCAAGGGGGAATAACTCCCAGAATAAGTAGGCTTGCCTGGAATGCGAAATAGTGAGAAGAGGCCTCGCGCTTGGAGGACGGGTCAGAGCTTTAGCCACGGGAGAGTGAAAAGGAAAGGCCCGGGAAAGGGCCGTGGGGCAGGGGACGGTCTGAGCCCAGCACCAGCGGTGAAGGACGAGGAGGCACCTTGAAAGAACGTGCTGTTCGGAGGTTTGTGGTAAGAGCACACCGGTGCTGCTAAAGATGAGGCTTGTGGAACCCAGATAGTAAGGAGGAGCCAGAAACAGGCCAGGAAGGATGAGAATCCCGTGTACTGAGGACCTGCACTTCACCAAGCCCACAGCAAAGGGTGCTGTCTAGATTCAAACCCAGTCACTTGCGCAAACGCCGCTCAGCCACCTCCTCATCTACAAGGCCGACAGATACTCGGTGCGTGAGGTGCGTGTACGTACAGTCTAGGTGGACGGCACTCACATATCAGGCAACCACACAGCTAATACATGCTTTGAAAGAACCAAGAGTGAGCTGATAGCTTTTTCTGGATCTGCCTATAAGCAAAGATACCGCTCGCTGCATACTGTGGATCTCGACTCCTGTCTCACGTCTCCATGAAGCCGTCAGAAAAGTCCTGTTCGTGCTCCCTCTCAGGCCAGGAATGACACTTCAAGTGTAACGTGCTCACGAAGTCCTCAGAGATTCATGGATTTGAATCGAGAAATTCCACCTGGTCCTTTCGCTCCCGATCCACTCCTGCTCTCACCACTACTACCACACGGGTCAGACACGAGCGAGTTCCCCTGAATTAGCTTGCACACGTGGGGGTGGAGTTAGCTTTCGGCACACGGATATTTAGAAATTCCATGGCAGTAGGCCAGGTATTCACATTATGTATCGGATATTCGCCTAATTTGATAATAAGAGAGCCCGGGCCTCAGGCATAACTTCAGGCCGATTTTCCCTCCAACGGAAACAGCTCAGATGGGCTGGCAGCCCGAGAGAACGAGCAACTGCCACTAACAGACTGAGACACCTGTGGGCTCCCTCCATGGGGAGACCTTCTGCCAAGGCTTCTCCCTCAAGGGCCGTTACCCAGCCTGCGGGCATCAGCTGAGGAGAAGGGGAGGTGGGTGCCCCGGAAACCAGCCGCGCTCGAGTCAGTCTCCCAGGAGCTCTCGTTCCAGCTCTGGACGCTCACTCCCGGGCCCGGGTTCTCACTCCCGCTTTCAGATGGATCCCAGGCCCTTCTTCAGAGAAGTTCCTCCAGATGAGTCCCCAGCCACCAGTGGGCCTCATTCGACCTTGCGGGACCTCCCTCCCCTTCTGAAGCTAGGTTCCGTCTCTCTCTTCACAAAACTTTAAGTCCAAGATGGATTGTTAACAATGACTTGCCATTTCCTTTTGTTCTCACCATTATTCTGACTACTTGCATTTAATTCCGCTCACCTTCGGATTGCTTGTGACACTCCAGGCCACCGAAAAAAAGAGAGTTTCTGTTCTGGGCTCAAAGATCCTCAGGAGGCATTTGGGCCTCACTTTACCTCTGCTGGAGACAGGAAGGTGGCAGGTGACCGGGACCTGCCAAGAGCAGAGCAGAAGCTGTGCCCCTGAGCAGTGGTGCCTGGCTCTCTCTCATTGGTCGCAGAGGGTCTGCAAGATTCGAGGGGGTTCCTGACGGCCCCACCATGCTGGTGAGCCGTGTCGTCTCATCTCATCGGGAATCTGACCCCGCATCGGCAAGCGTAGCCATGTGCCCTCACCCTGAGTCTCTAAACCCTTCCCAGACCATCACTCGGCCCGCCTTCTCCTCTCAGGCAGAATGAACCTGGGCTTCTCTCCTGGGACAGGTCATTCTGTGTCATGGGATGTCCTCTTTACTCCTATTGCCGGCAACAGGAGTATTGATGTGCTGCTCATAGGTCAGAGACTCCTCATTCGTATTACCCAGAGGCTTTTCTTCAGTCAGTAAATTTTGTTCCTTTGAAGTCAAAGGGATTGCATTGCCTTTGAAGACTATCATTTCTGACCTAGTCGCAAACCGTCTCTTTTGAGGAACTTCCTTAGGGTTCCAGGGATTAAGACAGTTTGCTTCCATTGCAAAGGGCACAGATTCTTTCCTCGATTGCAGGATCTAGATCTCCCGTGCCTCACACTGTAGCCAAAAAGGTATATTTTAAATATAAGAGGGCCAAGCATAAACCTACTACTTTCCCTTTCCATTATTATGATAATAATCTAGTTCTCTTCAAGGCAACACAAATGTTTCTTACTAACTAGAAGGATCATGTCGCGGAAATTATAAAGAGAAAAACAGGGAATTACTTCATGGTATCTCACTACATCCGTCTCTGATCCAACGTACGAAAAATCAAGGAAGTCCACGTAAAGTATCATCTTTAAATAGAGCTCTCCACTTTGAGAGAATAGAACTAAACTCATTAAAACTAAGTTTTCCAGTATGTGGCTGCTTTGAAATCTTGCATCCAACCGACAATTCTGGAACCTATGATAATTCAGAATTGAGTAACCGATGACACAAACACTCTACTAGTCAGGGGGACGTTTTGGATCGCCTGAGTTCTAGGTTCTCAATGTTATCAAGCCAGACACAATCTTCACGGTTTTTCATA
This sequence comes from Giraffa tippelskirchi, assembly GCF_054371585.1. NCBI lineage: Eukaryota > Metazoa > Chordata > Mammalia > Artiodactyla > Giraffidae > Giraffa > Giraffa tippelskirchi. The sequence goes on along the minus strand of NC_137288.1, from coordinate 11,871,136 downwards.
GATCCTGTAATATCTTTTTTAAAATTTCAACTTTTTTGAGGTACAATTGACATATAAAATTGCAAGAAATTGAAATATGACTGTGGTGATTTCACGTGTTTACGATGTGAAAGGATTCCTCATCCAGTTAATTCATATCACCTCACATATTTCACCTTCTTTTTTTTTTCTTCCCTCCATCTTTCCCACTTAGATTTTATCTTCATAAGATTTCATTTATACAAAACATGTCAAAAAGATTGCCGTGTTTTACATTAGATCCTCAGACTCTATTCATCTTATAGCTGAACATTTGTTCCCTTTTACCAACCTCTCCCCATAGCCCTAGTAACCACTTTTCTACTCTCTGTATGAGTTTTACTTTTTCCGGGAGGCACTGTCAGAGCCAGTCCTGAAATTTCCTCCAATTACAATTCTTCTCTCAGAGTCATCAGTCCATTTTGTGTTATCTTTCATGTTTTACAAAATTACTCCTAACCAGCAATGGAGCAGGTGTGGCAGGCAATGAGCCAAGAAGATTTACAGGGTGGCATCCACTTACTGTGGGAATTAACCATGGCATTGATCAGTCTATCAACCTAGAAAGAGATAACTGGACATTGCACAAAAATTTGCTTATTTCTTTGTAGAAGTTTGGCATTAAACTAAACCCTTAGTTTGGGATGGGATGGGGTGGGGTGGGGTGGGGTGGGGTGGGGTGGGGGGGTGGGGGGTGGAGGAAACGGGAGCACCTAGAAAGAGGAGGAGACTGTCGGCCGTGCTGAGACACGGAGACATCACACGGCTGGGGACCCGTTCCTATCGTTTGCCCCGGGGTGTGAGAGAGACTTGGCCTCCCGTCTCCTGGGATTTCATCTCCCCAGCAACAACGGTCAGGCAAGCTGTCGGGTGTGTGTGTGCTGCGGGGGGTTGGGGGGTTGGGGGGCGGGGTGGGGAGAAAAAAGAAGACGCCTTTCAAGTGAAAGGAGGGAGCGTAAAGGTCACTGAACCCTCTGACAGCGGCCTTCCATTTTCCACACCAGTGACACGTTCTCCCAAGTCGCCCGGTTCCAGAAAACGCTTTTCGGAAACAGAATCCTCGGGGCCCGCGAACTCCTTAGGAATCCTCGGATGAGCTTCCGGGCCAGGCTATACCGTAGGCAGCGCGCTTCCCCTGAAGCCAAAGCCACGGGCTCCAGAGGGCCACGTCCAAGAAGCTGATCTGGTACGGAACCCGATGTCTTCTTCTCTAGGACACTTCTAGCAGCAGCAAGAGTGCCAGTTTGTGAGAATCGAAGGTGAAGCCGGCACGATGTAAACCCAGCGATGTGTGCGGTCAGAGGCCCATCTAGATTCGAACTCCAGTGCTGGAGGGAGGGGAGCAGTGGGGACAGGAGGGTCGCCTGCGAGTCCGCCGTCCCGTCCCCACTCCTCCTGTGAACATCCGCCCCGTGGAAGGTGTCGAGGAACCTCATGACCTGACCTGCGGGGTGAACCGTCGCCAAAGACAAAGAATTCCTCCAGCCAGGCGTTGTCCGCAGCCACGAACCCCTTCCCTCCGTCGCCCGGCCTTTCAGAATGCCACGTGGAACCCTCTCGAGACGTGTGGGGCTTGGAGGTATGGGCCCCCGAATTCTCCTCGCCCGGCCCTGCAAGAAACCATTCCGTGCCTGCCCCACATGAAGACTTCTCGGGCTTTTCGGTGGACCGGGCCTCCCAGGGTGCCCCTGCACCCGGCACCCTGCGACACCCCGAGAGATCCCACGGAGAAACGTCTCCGGCCACTCGCGCGGCACCTGCCTCGCTGGCGGGCGCCCCTTCCAACCTCCCCAGAGATACGTGAGCACGGACGCTTCTTCCCCATCTGGGTCCCCTCACAGGCTCTGTGAGTTCCTGCGGTTCCGCACGCCCTCGACTTGGCTGTGGTTCGGGGCTCTGTTCTGTTCTGTGTTTGCTCTCCGGCCCACGTGATCTCTCTGGCTAGGGCACCCAGGAAAAGCGAAAAGAAATCGAGTCCGTGTGAGTACTATTCAGGCATCAAGTGGGGATACCTACCAACGACCTCTAACGTGGATCCACCAAGATGGCGGCCGTGTGGGGTTCAGGAGGATCATTTTGCGTTTTCTGGGGGCGCTGTTTGCTCTCAATGATTTCACGTGCCTTTTGGGCATGGCTCACGGAGATGGACGTGAAGCAGCAGGGCAGCCACATCTGGCGTCTCGGCCTAGCTAGGGCGGCTCCACGAGTGACCTCTCGGAACCGGGGCTGAGACCGCCATCCCTCCCCGGGCCCCCCTCGGTGGCTGGGTATGGGGGGGAGGAGGGGGAGGTTTCGGAGGGGAGACGGGAGATCTGGGCTTGTGGTTGGGGGCGCGCGGGGCCACACGTGTCCTGTCATGATATTCCTGTAACGCTCCAACGAGATACGTATTATTCTCTATTCTGCAGATTGCTATCTGTATCTGAATGGAAATGTATTAGACTCTTGAAATCTGAGCCTTGACGAGGGGTGCGCCCTGTACGTCTCGGGCTACAGGCAGCATACGGAAACTGAAGATATCAGGAATCACGTATAAAGGTTCAAGTCAAAGAAACGGACCTAGTTCAGTGGCAGACTTAGTCTTCCTCGCTGCAGCCTCAAGGTAAATGCTGGGGGTACCCAGTCTATTCTTGGGAAGATACAGTGTTTATCTTAACTGTTGCCAGCAGCGCAGCTTCTCCTCTACCGGAGTTGAAATTGAGATTTAGTTCTTGCAGCTAGTAGTTCTTTTTCAGAACATCTATCGGGAAGGATCTGAATAGCTTGTCATGTCCCTGAAAATATACTAGACAACATTTGGTTCAGCTCTCGTACCCAGAGACTGGGGAAATTAAGGGGGCACTAGAAATCGCACCTTTGCGTTATATAGTATCTTTCCTGGAAAACAGGGTGCTCTTAAACTCTAATTGTATCAAACAGTAGCAGGGATAAGAAGTGCACGATCCACAAGTTTCAGTAAAGCCGGCTCTCCCGCGCCTTAACATTGTATACATTGTTAACAAAAGTTTAGAACTGGACACTCGATGGCAACAAAGAGGCATCCTGTTTGGCGTTTCTTTGGACTGCAGCCGGGAGAGGAGCAGAGCCGACTTGTTCAGTCCCCGGTCCCGCTACTCCTAGGCCTTTCCTCACACTTGACCTTGGATGCTCTGGGGCAGGTTGTGTCTGCCACAAGCACTCGATGTGTCCGGAAGCACTGAATCCTCTGTTCGTTGACTTTGTTCCCAGGACTGTCTCAGGAGGTGACGATGTTTTCCCATGGGGGAATCTGTGTCAGAGGCTTGCCAACCATACTTTCCACGTGGTTCATGAAAAGCTCACCCGTCACCGGTCACCTGTCGACTCACCATCCGTACGAGAGTCAGCACCAACACGCCCGGCAGAGCTGAGCGTCAAGAAGGGGTTGCGTGGAAAGAGATTTGTGTGCTTGGTCCTGGTCCTGGTTATAGACAGAAAGTATCAAGGGGGAATAACTCCCAGAATAAGTAGGCTTGCCTGGAATGCGAAATAGTGAGAAGAGGCCTCGCGCTTGGAGGATGGGTCAGAGCTCTAGCCACGGGAGAGTGAAAAGGAAAGGCCCGGGAAAGGGCCGTGGGGCAGGGGACGGTCTGAGCCCAGCACCAGCGGTGAAGGACGAGGAGGCACCTTGAAAGAACGTGCTGTTCGGAGGTTTGTGGTAAGAGCACACCGGTGCTGCTAAAGATGAGGCTTGTGGAACCCAGATGGTGAAGAGGAGCCAGAAACAGGCCAGGAAGGATGAGAATCCTGTGTACTGAGGACCTGCACTTCACCAAGCCCACAGCAAAGGGTGCTGTCTAGATTCAAACCCAGTCACTTGCGCAAACGCCCCTCAGCCACCTCCTCATCTACAAGGCCGACAGATACTCGGTGCGTGAGGTGCGTGTACAGTCTAGGTGGACGGCACTCACATTATCGGGCAACCACACAGCTACTACGTGCTTTGAAAGAACCAACAGTGAGCTGATAGCTTTTTCTGGATCTGCCTATAAGCAAAGATACCGCTCGCTGCATACTGTGGATCTCGACTCCTGTCTCACGTCTCCATGAAGCCGTCAGAAAAGTCCTGTTCGTGCTCCCTCTCAGGCCAGGAATGACACTTAAAGTGTAACGTGCTCACGAAGTCCTCAGAGATTCATGGATTTGAATCGAGAAATTCCACCTGGTCCTTTCGCTCCCGATCCACTCCTGCTCTCACCACTACTACCACACGGGTCAGACACGAGCGAGTTCCCCTGAATTAGCTTGCACACGTGGGGACGGAGTTAGCTTTCGGCACACGGATATTTAGAAATTCCATGGCAGTAGGCCAGGTATTCACATTATGTATCGGATATTCGCCTAATTTGATAATAAGAGAGCTCAGGCCTCAGGCGTAACTTCAGGCAGATTTCCCCTCCAACAGAAACAGCTCAGATGGGCTGGCAGCCCGAGAAAACGAGCAACTGCCACTGACAGACTGAGACACCCATGGGCTCCCTCCGCGGGGAGACCTTCTGCCAAGGCTTCTCCCTCAAGGGCCGTGACCCAGCCTGCGGGCATCAGCTGAGGAGAAGGGGAGGTGGGTGCCCCGGAAACCAGCCGCGCTCGAGTCAGTCTCCCAGGAGCTCTCATTCCAGCTCTGGACGCTCACTCCCGGGCCTGGGTTCCCACTCCCGCTTTCAGATGGATCCCAGGCCCTTCTTCAGAGAAGTTCCTCCAGATGAGTCCCCAGCCACCAGTGGGCCTCATTCGACCTTGCGGGACCTCCCTCCCCTTCTGAAGCTAGGTTCCGTCTCTCTCTTCACAAAACTTTACGTCCAAAATAGATTGTTAACAGTGACTTGCCGTTTCCTTTTGTTCTCACCATTATTCTGACTACTTGCATTTAATTCCGCTCACCTTCGGATTGCTTATGACACTCCAGGCCACCGAAAAAAAGAGTTTCCGTTCTGAGCTCAAAGATCCTCAGGCGGCATTTGGGCCTCACTTTACCTCTGCTGGAGACAGGAAGGTGGCAGGTGACCGGGACCTGCCAAGAGCAGAGCAGAAGCTGTGCCCCTGAGCAGTGGTGCCTGGCTCTCTCTCATTGGTCGCAGAGGGTCTGCAAGATTCGAGGGGGTTCTTGACGCCCCCACCATGCTGGCGAGCCGTGTCGTCTCATCTCATCGGGAATCTGACCCCTCATCAGCAAGCGTAGCCATGTGCCCGCACCCTGAGTCTCTAAACCCTTCCCAGACCATCGCTCGGCCCGCCTTCTCCTCTCGGGCAGAATGAACCTGGGCTTCTCTCCTGGGACAGGTCCTTCTGTGTCATGGGATGTCCTCTTTACTCCTATTGCCGGCAATAGGAGTATTGATGGGCTGCTCATAGGTCAGAGACTCCTCATTCGTATTACCCAGAGGCTTCTCTTCAGTCAGTAAATTTTGTTCCTTTGACCTTAAAGGGATTGCCTTTGAAGACTATCATTTCTGACCTAGTCGCAAACCGTCTCTTTTGAGGAACTTCCTTAGGGTTCCAGGGATTAAGACAGTTTGCTTCCATTGCAAAGGGCACAGATTCATTCCTCGATTGCAGGATCTAGATCTCCTGTGCCTCACACTCTAGCCAAAAAGGTATATTTTAAATATAAAAGGGCCAAGCATAAACCTACTACTTTCCCTTTCCATTATTATGATAATAATCTAATTCTCTTCAAGGCAACACAAATGTTTCTTACTAACTAGAAGGATCATGTCGCGGAAATTATAAAGAGAAAAACAGGGAATTACTTCATGATATCTCACTATATCCGTCTCTGATCCAGCGTACGAAACATCAAGGAAGTCCACGTGAAATATCATCTTTAAATAGAGCTCTCCGCTTTGAGAGAATAGAACTAAACTCATTAAAACTAAGTTTTCCAGCATGTGGCTGCTTTGAAATCTTGCATCCAACCAACAATTCTGGAACCTATGATAATTCGGAATTGAGTAACCGATGACACAAACACTCTATTAGTCAGGGGGACGTTTTGGATCGCCTGAGTTCTAGGTTCTCAATGTTATCAAGCCAGACACAATCCTCACGGTTTTTCATAGATCTTGTAATATCTTTTTTAAAATTTCAACTTTTTTGAGGTATAATTGACATACAACATTGCAAGAAATTGAAATATAACTGTGGTGATTTCATGTGTTTACGATGTGAAAGGATTCCTCATCCAGTTAATTCATATCACCTCACATATTTCACCTTCTTTTTTTTTTTCTTCCCTCCATCTTTCCTACTTAGATTTTTATCTTCATATAAGATTTCATTTATACAAAACATGTCAAAAAGATTGCCGTGTTTTACGTTAGATCCTCAGACTCTATTCATCTTATAGCTGAATATTTGTTCCCTTTTACCAACCTCTCCCCATAGCCCTAGTAACCACTTTTCCACTCTCTGTATGAGTTTTACTTTTTCCGGGATGCAATATCAGAGCCAGTCCTGAAATGTCCTCCAATTACAATTCTTCTCTCAGAGTCATCAGTCCATTTTGTGTTCTCTTTCATGTTTTACAACATTACTCCTAACCAGCAATGGAGCGGGTGTGGCAGGCAATGAGCCAAGAAGATTTACAGGGTGGCATCCACTTACTGTGGGAATTAACCACGGCATTGATCAGTCTATCAACCTAGAAAGAGATCACTGGACATTGCACAAAAATTTGCTTATTTCTTTGTAGAAGTTTGGCATTAAACTAAACCCTTAGTTTGGGATGGGATGGGATGGGGTGGGATGGGATGGGATGGGATGGGGTGGGGGGTGGGGGGTGGAGGAAACGGGAGCACCCAGAACGAGGAGGAGACTGTCGGCCGTGCCGAGACACGGAAACATCGCACGGCTGGGGACCCGTTCCTATCGTCTTCCCCGGGGTGTGAAAGAGACTTGGCCTCCCGTCTCCTGAGAGTTCATCTCCCCAGCAACAACGGTCAGGCAAGCTGTCGGGTGTGTGTGTGTTGCGGGGGGTTGGGGGGCGGGGTGGGGAGAAAAAAGAAGACACCTTTCAAGTGAAAGGAGGGAGCGTAAAGGTCACTGAACCCTCTGACAGCGGCCTTCCATTTTCCAGACCAGTGACACGTTCCCCCAAGTCGCCCGGTTCCAGAAAACGCTTTTCGGAAACAGAATCCTCGGGGCCCGCGAACTCCTGAGGAATCCTCGGATGAGCTTCCGGGCCAGGCTATACCGTAGGCAGCGTGCTTCCCCTGAAGCCAAAGCCACGGGCTCCAGAGGGCCGCGTCCAAGAAGCTGATCTCGTACGGAACCCGGTGTCTTCTTCTCTAGGACACTCCTAGAAGCAGCAAGAGTGCCAGTTTGTGAGACTCGAAGGTGAAGCCGGCACGACGTAAACCCAGCGATGTGTGCGGTCAGAGGCCCATCTAGATTCGAGCTCCAGTTCTGGAGGGGAGCAGTGGGGACAGGAGGGTGGCCTGCGAGTCCGCCGTCCCGTCCCCACTCCTCCTGTGAACATCCGCCCCGTGGAAGGTGTCGAGGAACCTCATGACCTGACCTGCGGGGTGAACCGTCGCCAAAGACAAAGAATTCCTCCAGCCAGGCGTTGTCCGCAGCCACGAACCCCTTCCCTCCGTCGCCCGGCCTTTCAGAATGCCACGTGGAACCCTCTCGAGACGTGTGGGGCTTGGAGGTATGGGCCCCCGAATTCTCCTCGCCCGGCCCTGCAAGAAACCATTCCGTGCCTGCCCCACATGAAGACTTCTCGGGCTTTTCGGTGGACCGGGCCTCCCAGGGTGCCCCTGCACCCGGCACCCTGCGACACCCCGAGAGATCCCACGGAGAAACGTCTCCGGCCACTCGCGCGGCACCTGCCTCGCTGGCGGGCGCCCCTTCCAACCTCCCCAGAGATACGTGAGCACGGACGCTTCTTCCCCATCTGGGTCCCCTCACAGGCTCTGTGAGTTCCTGCGGTTCCGCACGCCCTCGACTTGGCTGTGGTTCGGGGCTCTGTTCTGTTCTGTGTTTGCTCTCCGGCCCACGTGATCTCTCTGGCTAGGGCACCCAGGAAAAGCGAAAAGAAATCGAGTCCGTGTGAGTACTATTCAGGCATCAAGTGGGGATACCTACCAACGACCTCTAACGTGGATCCACCAAGATGGCGGCCGTGTGGGGTTCAGGAGGATCATTTTGCGTTTTCTGGGGGCGCTGTTTGCTCTCAATGATTTCACGTGCCTTTGGGGCATGGCTCACGGAGATGGACGTGAAGCAGCAGGGCAGCCACATCTGGCGTCTCGGCCTAGCTAGGGCGGCTCCACGAGTGACCTCTCGGAACCGGGGCTGAGACCGCCATCCCTCCCCGGGCCCCCCTCGGTGGCTGGGTATGGGGGGGAGGAGGGGGAGGTTTCGGAGGGGAGACGGGAGATCTGGGCTTGTGGTTGGGGGCGCGCGGGGCCACACGTGTCATGTCATGATATTCCTGTAACGCTCCAACGAGATACGTATTATTCTCTATTCTGCAGATTGCTATCTGTATCTGAATGGAAATGTATTAGACTCTTGAAATCTGAGCCTTGACGAGGGGTGCGCCCTGTACGTCTCGGGCTACAGGCAGCATACGGAAACTGAAGATATCAGGAATCACGTATAAAGGTTCAAGTCAAAGAAACGGACCTAGTTCAGGGGCAGACTTAGTCTTCCTCGCTGCAGCCTCAAGGTAAATGCTGGGGGTACCCAGTCTATTCTTGGGAAGATACAGTGTTTATCTTAACTGTTGCCAGCAGCGCAGCTTCTCCTCTACCGGAGTTGAAATTGAGATTTAGTTCTTGCAGCTAGTAGTTCTTTTTCAGAACATCTATCGGGAAGGATCTGAATAGCTTGTCATGTCCCTGAAAATATACTAGACAACATTTGGTTCAGCTCTCGTACCCAGAGACTGGGGAAATTAAGGTGGCACTAGAAATCGCACCTTTGCGTTATATAGTATCTTTCCTGGAAAACAGGGTGCTCTTAAACTCTAATTGTATCAAACAGTAGCAGGGATAAGAAGTGCACGATCCACAAGTTTCAGTAAAGCCGGCTCTCCCGCGCCTTAACATTGTATACATTGTTAACAAAAGTTTAGAACTGGACACTCGATGGCAACAAAGAGGCATCCTGTTTGGCGTTTCTTTGGACTGCAGCCGGGAGAGGAGCAGAGCCGACTTGTTCAGTCCCCGGTCCCGCTACTCCTAGGCCTTTCCTCACACTTGACCTTGGATGCTCTGGGGCAGGTTGTGTCTGCCACAAGCACTCGATGTGTCCGGAAGCACTGAATCCTCTGTTCGTTGACTTTGTTCCCAGGACTGTCTCAGGAGGTGACGATGTTTTCCCATGGGGGAATCTGTGTCAGAGGCTTGCCAACCATACTTTCCACGTGGTTCATGAAAAGCTCACCCGTCACCGGTCACCTGTCGACTCACCATCCGTACGAGAGTCAGCACCAACACGCCCGGCAGAGCTGAGCGTCAAGAAGGGGTTGCGTGGAAAGAGATTTGTGTGCTTGGTCCTGGTCCTGGTTATAGACAGAAAGTATCAAGGGGGAATAACTCCCAGAATAAGTAGGCTTGCCTGGAATGCGAAATAGTGAGAAGAGGCCTCGCGCTTGGAGGATGGGTCAGAGCTCTAGCCACGGGAGAGTGAAAAGGAAAGGCCCGGGAAAGGGCCGTGGGGCAGGGGACGGTCTGAGCCCAGCACCAGCGGTGAAGAACGAGGAGGCACCTTGAAAGAACGTGCTGTTCGGAGGTTTGTGGTAAGAGCACACCGGTGCTGCTAAAGATGAGGCTTGTGGAACCCAGATGGTGAAGAGGAGCCAGAAACAGGCCAGGAAGGATGAGAATCCTGTGTACTGAGGACCTGCACTTCACCAAGCCCACAGCAAAGGGTGCTGTCTAGATTCAAACCCAGTCACTTGCGCAAACGCCCCTCAGCCACCTCCTCATCTACAAGGCCGACAGATACTCGGTGCGTGAGGTGCGTGTACAGTCTAGGTGGACGGCACTCACATTATCGGGCAACCACACAGCTACTACGTGCTTTGAAAGAACCAACAGTGAGCTGATAGCTTTTTCTGGATCTGCCTATAAGCAAAGATACCGCTCGCTGCATACTGTGGATCTCGACTCCTGTCTCACGTCTCCATGAAGCCATCAGAAAAGTCCTGTTCGTGCTCCCTCTCAGGCCAGGAATGACACTTAAAGTGTAACGTGCTCACGAAGTCCTCAGAGATTCATGGATTTGAATCGAGAAATTCCACCTGGTCCTTTCGCTCCCGATCCACTCCTGCTCTCACCACTACTACCACACGAGCGAGTTCACCTGAATTAGCTCGCACACGTGGGGATGGAGTTAGCTTTCGGCACACGGATATTTAGAAATTCCATGGCAGTATGCCAGGTATTCACATTATGTATCAGATATTCGCCTAATTTGATAATAAGAGAGCTCATGCCTCAGGCGTAACTTCAGGCAGATTTCCCCTCCAACAGAAACAGCTCAGATGGGCTGGCAGCCCGAGAAAACGAGCAACTGCCACTGACAGACTGAGACACCTATGGGCTCCCTCCATGGGGAGACCTTCTGCCAAGGCTTCTCCCTCAAGGGCCGTGACCCAGCCTGCGGGCATCAGCTGAGGAGAAGGGGAGGTGGGTGCCCCGGAAACCAGCCGCGCTCGAGTCAGTCTCCCAGGAGCTCTCATTCCAGCTCTGGACACTCACTCCCGGGCCTGGGTTCTCACTCCCGCTTTCAGATGGATCCCAGGCCCTTCTTCAGAGAAGTTCCTCCAGATGAGTCCCCAGCCACCAGTGGGCCTCATTCGACCTTGCTGGACCTCCCTCCCCTTCTGAAGCTAGGTTCCGTCTCTCTCTTCACAAAACTTTAAGTCCAAAATAGATTGTTAACAATGACTTGCCATTTCCTTTTGTTCTCACCACTATTCTGACTACTTGCATTTAATTCTGCTCACCTTTGGATTGCTTATGACACTCCAGGCCACTGAAAAAAGAGAGTGTCCATTCTGAGCTCAAAGATTCTCAGGCGGCATTTGGGCCTCACTTTACCTCTGCTGGAGACCTAGGAAGGTGGCAGGTGACCGGGACCTGCCAAGAGCAGAGCAGAAGCTGTGCCCCTGAGCAGTGGTGCCTGGCTCTCTCTCATTGGTCGCAGAGGGTCTGCAAGATTCGAGGGGGTTCTTGACGGCCCCACCATGCTGGCGAGCCGTGTCGTCTCATCTCATCGGGAATCTGACCCCTCATCAGCAAGCGTAGCCATGTGCCCGCACCCTGAGTCTCTAAACCCTTCCCAGACCATCGCTCGGCCCGCCTTCTCCTCTCGGGCAGAATGAACCTGGGCTTCTCTCCTGGGACAGGTCCTTCTGTGTCATGGGATGTCCTCTTTACTCCTATTGCCGGCAATAGGAGTATTGATGGGCTGCTCATAGGTCAGAGACTCCTCATTCGTATTACCCAGAGGCTTTTCTTCAGTCAGTAAATTTTGTTCCTTTGACCTTAAAGGGATTGCCTTTGAAGACTATCATTTCTGACCTAGTCGCAAACCGTCTCTTTTGAGGAACTTCCTTAGGGTTCCAGGGATTAAGACAGTTTGCTTCCATTGCAAAGGGCACAGATTCATTCCTCGATTGCAGGATCTAGATCTCCTATGCCTCACACTGTAGCCAAAAAGGTATATTTTAAATATAAAAGGGCCAAGCATAAACCTACTACTTTCCCTTTCCATTATTATGATAATAATCTAATTCTCTTCAAGGCAACACAAATGTTTCTTACTAACTAGAAGGATCATGTCGCGGAAATTATAAAGAGAAAAACAGGGAATTACTTCATGATATCTCACTACATCCGTCTCTGATCCGACGTAGGAAAAATCAAGGAAGTCCACGTAAAGTATCATCTTTAAATAGAGCTCTCCGCTTTGAGAGAATAGAACTAAACTCATTAAAACTAAGTTTTCCAGTATGTGGCTGCTTTGAAATCTTGCATCCAACCAACAATTCTGGAACCTATGATAATTCAGAATTGAGTAACCGATGACACAAACACTCTATTAGTCAGGGGGACGTTTTGGATCGCCTGAGTTCTACGTTCTCAATGTTATCAAGCCAGACACAATCTTCACGGTTTTTCATAGATCTTGTAATATCTTTTTTAAAATTTCAACTTTTTTGAGGTATAATTGACATATAAAATTGCAAGAAATTGAAATATAACTGTGGTGATTTCATGTGTTTACGATGTGAAAGGATTCCTCATCCAGTTAATTCATATCACCTCACATATTTCACCTTCTTTTTTTTTTCTTCCCTCCATCTTTCCTACTTAGATTTTATCTTCATAAGATTTCATTTATACAAAACATGTCAAAAAGATTGCCGTGTTTTACATGAGATCCTCAGACTCTATTCATCTTATAGCTGAATATTTGTTCCCTTTTACCAACCTCTCCCCATAGCCCTAGTAACCACTTTTCTACTCTCTGTATGAGTTTTACTTTTTCCGGGATGCAATATCAGAGCCAGTCCTGAAATTTCCTCCAATTACAATTCTTCTCTCAGAGTCATCAGTCCATTTTGTGTTCTCTTTCATGTTTTACAATATTACTCCTAGGCGTCTCGGCCTAGCTAGGGCGGTTTCACAAGTGACCTCTCAGAACCGCGGCTGAGACCTCCATCCCTCCCCGGGCCCCCCTCGGTGGCTGGGCGCTGGGGTGGTGGGGGGTGGGGAGAGGAGTCGGGGGAGCTGGTCTAGGGGTTGGGGGCGGGTGAGGGCCAGGGGACCGTCCCCGGTGGTCCCGCTGAGACGTGAAGGCAGGTTCTGTCCCGCTGAGAACTTCCTGCCTTCGGGCGTGTGAGAGGAGCAGATTTCTCTCCAATCCAAGGCCATGCATCATTTTTGGCCTGTTCAACAAGGCTAGACAAGCACGTATTTGTGTGTCTATCTTGGCTTGTTTTCTGACGGAGGCCAAAGACCTCTTCAGGCGTGTCCAAAGGATCTGCCAGGGTGGGAGGGTGCAGGTCAATCCATGTGTCAAGAGAGCCAGAGAATCTGTCACAGCTGTGACTCAGGCCTTTTTCAGAAACAGGCCAACTTTGATGATTCCCCTGGACAGGAATCACCGCAGAAGTTTCCTTGAAGGGATCGAGTTGCAGGAGTCGGGGGCGTGGCCCCGCCGCCGCCAGAGGGCTTCCTCAGCCAGGCAAGGCCGGCCGCTGGCCGGGGCTATTGTCTGTGGGCCCCACCCCCACCGCCACCCTCCACCCTCCCCTCCCCCTCCCCCTTCCCCTTCCCCTCCCCCTCCCCCTCCCCCTCCCGCTCCCCCTGCAGGGCCCCTCGTGGGATAGCTTCATTCAAATGCAGAACGCTTTCCAGTCAAGGAAGAGCCTTTGGACTTTGCCTCGATTGAATGGTGATCCGCCCCGACCCCACCCCCATTTCTCCACCTTGAGGCTGCCCCTTCAGCACCGCGCGGAGGAATGGGCCTGGGGGGGGGGGGAGGGAGGCTGAGGGACAAACTCGCCTTGGGTCAGGCCAAAGGAGTCTCCTCCTTTTCGTAACCCAGGAAACCCCGCTAATGCATGTGAGGATCACGGACGTGCGTCGAAGCAGCCATCATCTCTTGACATCTTCCTCCGTGGGAGGCGTTTTTCCTTCCTGCCTGCCTTCAGAGAGACAGAAAAGGAGGGAGGGGCAGAGCGTTCCGCTGGCGCTGGCCGGTTCTTAAGTCACTTGAATCCAAAACACTCCATAGGGCACGGAGGGGTGCGTGCGTGGGGTGGGGTGGGGGCGGCGGCCTACTCCGGACCCCAGGCGTTCCCTCCTCTGACACTTGCCTGGAACCCATGAAAAGCTGAGCTGGTGACTGTGTGTGTGTGTGAATGCGTGCATGTGCGCGTGTCCGTGAGAGAAGGCACGTGTGCGTGAGAGAAAAAGAGAAAAAGGAAGGAGAGAAAGAAAGAGAGAGAGAGAAAGAAAGAGAAGGAAAGAAAGAGAGAGAGAGAGACAGAGAGAGAAAGAAAGAAAGGAAGACAGACAGACAGAGAGGGAGGGAGGGAGGGAGGGGGAGAGAGAGAGAGAGAGAGAAAGAAAGAATGAAAGAAAGAAAGAAAAAGAAAAGAAAATCCAGAATGAAAGGAGGAAGGAACGAGGGAAGGAGGGAGGGACCAAATAGGTTAGTTAGTACGGGCCTCCCTGTCATGGAAAAGAGTCTCTGAGCACAGATCCTCCGTTCAGTGAACCAGTTCTCATATCTCCTCTCAGGAGGCTGTGATGTCGATGGACGGGTTTGGGAAAGCAGGCCTGGGGTGCAAGCAATCAGGTATTTCCTCAGAGGCACTTGTAGGGAAACCAAGGAAACACACAGGTTCATCCCTGGAGCGGATTCGAAACCAGTCGGTGCAGGGGGAGTCAGTCAAGGAGATTTCTAGATGTCAGGGTCGGGTCCTGGAGCGGGTTGCCATGCCCTTCTCCAGGAGACCTTCCTGGCCCGGGGATGGAACCCGGGTCTCCTGCATCGCAGGCAGACTCTTGACCGTGTGAGCCACCAAGGAAGCTCTGTCGGAAATGTTCACCGAGTCCTCTTGTTGTAGCCACGCGTTCTGGGAAACAAACTCACTCAGAAGGACCATGCAGGTAGTGGAGTGCAGTTTCTTACACCAGCGGGCCCAAGGCAGAGTCTTCTCTTAGCCAAGGACCCCAACCAGCATTCGTGAAAATCTTTTATACCTCAGGGGTATGTGTCTGAACCCACCACCCCAAATTCCTTGAGACTTACCTAAACAAAGGAAGGGTAAAGACAATCCCGATAACCCCATCATTCATGTGTTATAAGACGAGATACACAGTGGACATTTATTCACAGGCCTGTGGTCATATCCTGATACACATAATGGAACTGATGGCTTTGTTCTGTGACAGAGATAATTAGCATATTCTTTTAGGCCACGGAGAGTCCAAGTACAAGCCCCAAAGGCTGTTTTATCCGGGTGTGTGTGTGTGTGTGTGTGTGTGTGTGTGTGCGCGCGCGCGCACGCGCGGGCAGGCGCCTGCGTGTGTGTGTGTGCGTGTCCGGTTTTCCATTGGTATGCCCCTTCTATAGACACCGGGCACAAAGTTCAGAGTCCATTGGGAGGGTGACCGTGCGTGTAGCCTCATGTTCGCAGCCTGGCCTAAGATGGAGTCCAGCTCTGTCTGTTTCCTCCTTCACTCTAGCTTCCATCTGCAGAGCTTCAGGCACAGGGCCTTTTGAGTTCTCCGTCAGAAGGGCAAGAGATGGTGGCAAATGTCCCCCCAGAGAGGGTTGTCCCCTCTGACAGAGCTTCCGATATCGGAGGCAACTCAGAAAACTTCAGGATCCAGTCCCACTTTCGGGGGAAGCACCACAGGCAAAGGACCAAACACACGTGGCCCAGGAATCTCCCATCCAGAAGTGGATATCCCCGTTTCACAGAAACATCCTCTGGGCCCCTAAGGAACGTATGGAAATCACTCTCTCGCCAAGGAGAGAAGAATCCTCACTGAGAGTTTCTGAAGTCTGGAAGGACCAGGTAGAGAGAAAAAGAGAAACGATTCTATTCCGCTGACAGGGGCATTATTGTTTGAAGCGACCAAGTGGATGTCCGTCTTTTCCAATTCCCATTTTAAACATTGTGTCCTTTCCGGTCCTTTGTGGTCTCTTTGGATCTGGAAAGCAACAGAGTTAACGGTAAGGTCCTTTTTTTTTTTTTTTTTTTTTATGATTATGATTATTTTCCCCCCCTGCCTGTCTGCCTGTCCCTCCCCCTCTTCTCTCTGTCTCTCGCGCTTTTCACTCAGGTTAGGGAATTCACAACAACAACAACAAAAGTAGTGAGAAATCTGTATTTCTGCAGGTCAGGAAGCAACAGGTAAGAACTAGACATGGAACACAACAGGCTGGTTCCAAATAGGGTAAGGAGTCCATCAAGGCTCTCTATCATCACCCTGCTTATTTAACTTACATGCCGAGTACAGCATCACGAGACACGCTGGGCTGGATGAAGCACAAGCTGGAATCAAAATGGCTGGGAGAAATAGCAATCCCCTCAGATATGCAGATGACACCACCCTTATGGCAGAAATGAAGTATAGAGTGGGTTTACAAAGTCGTGCTCGTTTCGGGTTTTCAGATTCTTTTCCCTCAGAGGTGAATCCAAAGTAGGAAGCCTACATTTCCTGTGCTGCCTGGTAGGTGCTTGTGGATTGTATGATGTACATGTCGTATGTGTACACGTTCAACCCGACCTCCTAAGTGGACCGTCCTGCCCCTCCCCGCCCCAACGTATTTTCGTCAAGAAGTCAGGCATCCATTTGAGCATCCTACTCCTCAGGTCATCCGATCCCATGGAAGAAGTCAATCCTCCCGTTTTTCCATCGGTCCTCTACACGTCGCCTGATGATGATGGGGGGTGACCGGAAGACTGACAGTTCTGAAGAATTTTGCAAGAGATTCGGTGAAGGCTCCTAGGATTTGCTCAGTGAAGTGGGTGGCGTGTCAACCACTAGGGACCGTGGAAGGTATGCCCCAAGTGGCAAACAGCGTTACCTTCCACAGAGAAAGCTCTACCTAGCATACCAAGGATGCTTGACCACGCACCCGCCCCGCCCCCCCCCAGGTGACAGGCGTGACGGGTCAGACTGTAGAAATCTTCCTGTCAAGGGTGTATTAACAGGCAGAGGCACCTTAGAGGCACCCTGTCCTGTGAAGCTGGAGGTGGGGAGGAAGGGGCAGAGGGACGATGAAGAAGGGAAGGAGAAAGTGAGGGACAGGGACACCACACAGTGTGTGTGGGGGGCGTGTCTGTGCCGTGTGTGGGTTCCACGTGGGTGTGTGCGCCTGTGGGTGCGGGTGTGAGGGGAGGCGGGCAGAGGCAGAGGCAGGGAGACACACAGCCAGGTCAAGGATAACATAATGTGTGTGGGGGGAGGGGCGGGGGTGGGTGGGTGCGTGCGTGCGTGGTGTGTGCGTGGGGGGGGGTGGCGCACAGGACCGTGTGTGAAGGAGGGCAGTGTGTGGGGGGCAAGTGTGTGTGTGGGGGGGTGTCTGTGCTGTGTGCGGGTGCCACGTGGTTGTTAAGCGGGGGGTGGGGGGGAGGGGCGGGCAGAGAGACACACCCGGGCCAAGGACAACGTACTGTGTGGCGGAGCGGGCGGGGGGTGGGTGGGAGTGTGGGTGCGGGGTGTGTGCGTGTGTGCGGTGCCCCATAGGACCGTGGGGGGGGGCAGTGTGTGTGTGGGGGTGTGGGTCTGTGCTGTGTGCAGATCCCACGTAAGTGTGAGTGAGGGGAGGGGCAGAGGTAGAGGCAGAGGGACACAGCCAGGCCAAGGACAACATAGTTTGGGGGAGGGTCGGGGTGGGGGGTGCGAGTGTGCGTGCGGGGTGTGTGCGTGTGTGCGATGGCGCCTAGGACTGTGCGGGGGGGCGGGCAGTGTGTGGGGGGTGGTGTGTCTGTGCTGTGTGCGGGTGCCACGTGGGTGTGTGCGCCTGTGGGTGCGGGTGTGGGGGAGGGGAGCGGGCAGTGACAGCGGCAGAGAGAGACAGCCAGGCCAAGGACAACGTAGTGTGTGGGGGAGCGGGCGGGGGGTGGGAGTGTGGGTGTGGGGTGTGTGCGTGTGTGCGGTGGCCCATAGGACCGTGGGGGGGCAGTGTGTGTGTGGGGGGGTGTCTGTGCTGTGTGCAGGTCCCACGGAGGTGTGAGTGGGGGGAGGGGCAGAGGCAGAGAGACACAGCCAGGCCAAGGACAACATAGTGGGGGGGGGGCGGGGGGGTGGGAGTGTGCGTGCGGGGTGTGTGCGCGTGTGCGATGGCGCATAGGACCGTGTGTGGGGTGTTGCGTGTGTGCGACGGCACATAGGACCGTGTGTGGGGTGTTGTGTCTGTGCTGTGTGGGAATGCCACGGGGGTGTGTCCGGGTGTGTGGGGGGGCGGGCAGTGACAGAGGCAGAGAGAGACAGCCAGGCCAAGGACAACGTAGTGTGTGTGGGCGGGGTCGGGGTGCGGGGTGGGAGTGTGCGTGCAGGGTGTGTGCGGAGGCGCCTAGGACCGTGCGGGGGGGCGGGCAGTGTGTGGGGGGTGGTGTGTCTGTGCTGTGTGCGGGTGCCACGTGGGTGTGTGCGCCTGTGGGTGCGGGTGTGGGGGAGGGGAGCGGGCAGTGACAGCGGCAGAGAGAGACAGCCAGGCCAAGGACAACGTAGTGTGTGGGGGAGGGGGCGGGGGGGAGTGTGGGTGCGGGGTGTGTGCGGTGGCCCATAGGACCGTGGGGGGGGCAGTGTGTGTGTGTGGGGGGGTGTCTGTGCTGTGTGCAGGTCCCACGGAGGGGTGAGTGGGGGGAGGGGCAGAGGCAGAGGCAAAGAGACACAGCCAGGCCAAGGACAACATAGTGTGGGGGGGGCGGGGCGGGGGGTGGGAGTGTGCGTGCGGGGTGTGTGCGTGTGTGCGATGGCACCTAGGACCGTGTGTGTAGGGGGGCAGTGTGGGGGGATATTGTGTCTGTGCTGTGTGCGAATGCCACGGGGGTGTGTGCGCCTGTGGGTGCGGGTGTGGGAGGGGCGGGCAGTGACAGAGGCAGAGAGAGACAGCCAGGCCAAGGACAACGTAGTGTGGGTGGGCGGGTTCGGGGTGCGGGGTGGGGAGTGTGCGTGCGGGGTGTGTGCGTGTGTGCGGAGGCGCCTAGGACCGCGCGGGGGGGGGCAGTGTGTGTGTAGGGGGGGGTGTCTCTGCTGTGTGCGGGTGCCACGTGGGTGTGAGGGGGGCGGCGGGCAGAGAGACACACAGCCAGGCCAAGGACAACATAGTGTGTGGAGGGGGAGGGGCGGGGGTGGGTGGGGGGTGTGTCTGTGCTGTGTGCGGGTGCCACGTGGTTGTTAAGGGGGGGGCGGGCAGAGAGACACACAGCCAGGCCAAGGACAACATAGTGTGTGGGGGAGGGGCGGGGGGGTGAGAAGCAGTGTGGGTGCCGGGTGTGTGCGTGGGTGCGGTGGCCCATAGGACCGTGTGGGGGAGGGCAGTGTGTGTGGGGGGTGTGTGTCTGTGCTGTGTGCAGGTCCCACGTAGTTGTGAGTGGGGGGAGGGGCAGAGGCAGAGGCAGAGGCAGAGAGACACACAGCCAGGCCAAGGACAACATAGTGGGGCGGGGTGGGGGGGGTGGGAGTGTGCGTGCGGGGTGTGTGCCTGTGTGCGGTGGCGCATAGGGCCGTGTGTGTAGGGGGCCAGTGTCGGGGTGGTGGTGTGTCTGTGCGCCACGTGGGTGTGGGGGGGGGCCGGCAGAGAGACAGAGCCAGTCCAAGGACAACGCTGTGTGTGTGTGTGAGTGGGTGTGCAGGGTGTGGCCGGCGTGTGTGCGGGTGCTGCGTAGGGCCGTGCGGGAGTGCGTGCGCTGTGTGTGTACGCGTTGGGGGCGTGGGCAGCGTGTGTAGGTGGTGCGGGCAGAGACAGAAAGACACAGTCAGCAAAGGACAACGTGCACAGATATTCTTCTGAATATTTGCTTGTGTTTTCTGAGCTCATCACCTCCGGGATCAAGCTCACTCCCGTGCAACGGGAGTCTGCCCCCCTCACCTCAGCCACCACCGGCCAGCACTTGTCTTGGGCAGACAAGGGAGTGTTCCGATTTGGCCGGCGCGGGGGGGGGGGGGGTGGGGTGGCGGAGGAGTGGGGTGGGTGCGCAGGGTTTCGTTGTCACGAGGCGAACTTTGACCCTTGTGTTCTGCCCCTGAACCTCACTGGAGAGACTGGACCCGCGTGACCTGTCACGTCTTGGTTTCAACATCCTTGGCGGGAGAACTAAGATTCCCCCATGCGAAGTGATCAGGCCAGAGAGAAGGAAGTCGATTCCCTTGGGATCCAATGCCCGTTTTCTCGAATCCAGTTAAGTTTCGTCAAGATTTCCCACCCAAACCGAAAAGCCGAAGTGGCTACCTATCCCCGCCCCCTTGACCTCTGTCCCAAGGTGCCCCTCCCACACCGCCTCCTTCCACAGCCTCAAGGCATTCAAGAGTTAGCCGGCCCGGGCCGGCTCCATCCGTGGTCGCCCCGCCCCAAGACCCTCTGAAAAAGCGCCCGACAGGCAGGTGGCGCCCGACCCCCAACCAGCTATCCAGTGAGCCAGCCCCAGCATAGGAGCTTAGTGGGCGACCGACGGGGACTCGTTGCCAGACGGAGCCCATCCTAGTTCGCGTTTCTCCGCTCAGTCAACGGCGCAGACAGGAGAACGGGATCCGCCCACACTTCTCGAGAACGTCCCTGGGCGAGGGATGACGGACGCACGGACGGACGGGACGGGAAGGATTCTTGACTCCCCACCCACGGAGCAGCGGAATGCACTCCCATCCGAGGGGGATCGCAGGCCCACGTCAGACGGTGTGAGCACACGCCCCAGAACAACAACTCGCCAGCATCCCCGTCCGTGTCCCCGTCACCATCTTTGGGCACGCCAGGAGAAAGCCCTTTTGTGACCCGGACGACGGCTCTTTCGGCAAAAGCAACGTTGAGCAACGGCACAAATGAAGAGACTTGGATTTGAAACGACGCGTTCATATAGCAGCGCCTCAAAAGCAAAAGCACGCACTCGTCCCTCACATAACCGCAACCAACAAACCCGACGCACCTGAAAAAGAAAAAGCAAACGGAAGAGAACGGGTCGATCTGGCGGCTCGGTCGCCGAGACCAGATCAACCCCGGAAGGCAGGGCGAGCCGAGAGCCCACTCGGGTGAGGTCGAGCGGGATCAACACGGCAGCTCGGCGGCAGAGGTCGCGAGTGGGAGAGGTCCGTCCGGGTGCTCGACCCGCGGGCGCTGGCCGCTCTGCGGCCCAGTGAGGGAAGGAGGGGGGGAGGGGCGGAGACCCTGACAACTGGGCGACGCGCGCGCGCTGGCGGCTCGGCTGGCGAGGTCGCGAGTGGGAGAGGCCCGGCCGGCAGGTGGACCCGCGGGCACCGACAGCTCGGCGGCAGAGTGAGGAAAGTGGGGGGAGGGGCAGACAGCCTGACAACCGGGCGACGGGCGCGCGCTGGCGGCTCGGCGGGCGAGGTCGCGAGTGGGAGAGGCCCGGCCGACAGCTGGACCCGCGGGCACCGCCAGCTCGGCGGCAGAGTGAGGGAAGGAGGGAGGAGGGGCGGAGTCCCTGCCAGGCGGGCGACGCGCGCGCGCCGGCGGCTGGGCGCCATAGGTCGCGAGTGCGAGAGGCCCGGCCGACAGGTGGACACGCGGGCACCGCCAGCTCGGCGGCAGAGTGAGGGAAGGGGGGGGAGGGGCAGACACCCTGACAACCGGGCGACGGGCGCGTGCTGGCGGCTCGGCGGGCGAGGTCGCGAGTGGGAGAGGCCCGGCCGACAGCTGGACCCGCGGGCACCGCCAGCTCGGCGGCAGAGTGAGGGAAGGAGGGAGGAGGGGCGGAGTCCCTGCCAGGCGGGCGACGCGCGCGCGCTGGCGGCTCGGCGGCAGAGGTCGCGAGTGCGAGAGGCCCGGCCGACAGGTGGACACGCGGGCACCGCCAGCTCGGCGGCAGAGTGAGGGAAGGAGGGAGGAGGGGCGGAGTCCCTGCCAGGCGGGCGACGCGCGCGCGCTGGCGGCTCGGCGGCAGAGGTCGCGAGTGCGAGAGGCCCGGCCGACAGGTGGACACGCGGGCACCGCCAGCTCGGCGGCAGAGTGAGGGAAGGGGGGGAGGGGCAGACAGCCTGACAACCGGGCGACGGGCGCGCGCTGGCGCCTCGGCTGGCGAGGTCGCGAGTGGGAGAGGCCCTGCCCGCAGGTGGACACGCGGGCACCCGCAGCTCGTCGAGAGTTAGGGAAGGGGGGAAGTTAGGGAAGGGGGGGAGGGGATAGAACCCCGTCGGGCTCGTCGACCCGCGGCTCCTGGCGGCTCTGCGGCCGAGTTAGGGGAGGAGTGGGGGAGGGGCAGACAGCCTGACAGCCGGGCGACGGGCGCGCGCTGGCGGCTCGGCGGGCGAGGTCGCGATTGGGAGAGGCCCCGCCCGCAGGTGGACACGCCGGCACCCGCAGCTCGTCGAGAGTTAGGGAAGGGGGGGAGTTAGGGAAGGGGGGGAGGGGATAGAACCCCTTCGGACTCGTCGACCCGCGGCTCCTGGCGGCTCTGCGGCCGAGTTAGGGGAGGAGGGGGGGAGGGGCAGACAGCCTGACAGCCGGGCGACGGGCGCGCGCTGCCGGCTCGGCGGGCGAGGTCGCGAGTGGGAGAGGCCCTGCCCGCAGGTGGACCCGCGGGCACCCGCAGCTCGTCGACAGGGTTAGGGAAGGGGGGGAGGGGATAGAGCCCCGTCGGGCTCGTCGACCCGCGGCTCCTGGCGGCTCTGCGGCCGAGTTAGGGAAGGGGGGGAGGGGCAGACTCCCTGCCAGGCGGGCGACGCGCGCGCGCTGGCGGCTGGGCGCCATAGGTCGCGAGTGCGAGAGGCCCGGCCGACAGGTGGATACGCGGGCACCGCCAGCTCGGCGGCAGAGTGAGGGAAGGGGGGGAGGGGCAGACACCCTGACAACCGGGCGACGGGCGCGTGCTGGCGGCTCGGCGGGCGAGGTCGCCAGTGGGAGAGGCCCGGCCGACAGCTGGACCCGCGGGCACCGCCAGCTCGGCGACAGAGTGAGGGAAGGAGGGAGGAGGGGCGGAGTCCCTGCCAGGCGGGCGACGCGCGCGCGCTGGCGGCTCGGCGGCAGAGGTCGCGAGTGCGAGAGGCCCGGCCGACAGGTGGACACGCGGGCACCGCCAGCTCGGCGCAGAGTGAGGAAAGGGGGGAGGAGGGGCAGACACCCTGACAGCCGGGAGACGGGCTCGCGCTGGCGGCTCGGCGGGCGAGGTCGCGAGTGGGAGAGGCCCTGCCGGCAGGTGGACACGCGGGCACCCGCAGTTCGTCGACAGGGTGAGGGAAGGGGGGGAGGGGATAGAGCCCCGTCGGGCTCGTCGACCCGCGGCTCCTGGCGGCTCTGCGGCCGAGTTAGGGGAGGAGTGGGGGAGGGGCAGACAGCCTGACAGCCGGGCGACGGGCGCGCGCTGCCGTCTCGGCGGGCGAGGTCGCGAGTGGGAGGGGCCCTGCCCGCAGGTGGACCCGCGGGCACCCGCAGCTCGTCGTCAGGGTTAGGGAAGGGGGGGAGTTAGGGAAGGGGGGGAGGGGCTAGAACCCCGTCGCGCTGGTCGACCCGCGGCTCCTGGCGGCTCTGCGGCCGAGTTAGGGGAGGAGTGGGGGAGGGGCAGACAGCCTGACAGCCGGGCGACGGGCGCGCGCTGCCGTCTCCGCGGGCGAGGTCGCGAGTGGGAGGGGCCCTGCCCGCAGGTGGACCCGCGGGCACCCGCAGCTCGTCGTCAGGGTTAGGGAAGGGGGGGAGTTAGGGAAGGGGGGGAGGGGCTAGAACCCCGTCGCGCTGGTCGACCCGCGGCTCCTGGCGGCTCTGCGGCCGAGTTAGGGGAGGAGTGGGGGAGGGGCAGACAGCCTGACAGCCGGGCGACGGGCGCGCGCTGCTGTCTCGGCGGCAGAGGTCGCGAGTGCGAGAGGCCCGGCCGACAGGTGGACCCTCGGGCACCCGCAGCTCGTCGACAGGGTTAGGGAAGGGGGGGAGTTAGGGAAGGGGGGGAGGGGCTAGAACCCCGTCGGGCTCGTCGACCCGCGGCTCCTGGCGGCTCTGCGGCCGAGTTAGGGAAGGGGGGGGAGGGGCAGACTCCCTGCCAGGCGGGCGACGCGCGCGCGCCGGCGGCTGGGCGCCATAGTTCGCGAGTGCGAGAGGCCCGGCCGACAGGTGGACACGCGGGCACCGCCAGCTCGGCGGCAGAGTGAGGGAAGGGGGGGAGGGGCAGACACCCTGACAACCGGGCGACGGGCGCGTGCTGGCGGCTCGGCGGGCGAGGTCGCGAGTGGGAGAGGCCCGGCCGACAGCTGGACCCGCGGGCACCGCCAGCTCGGCGGCAGAGTGAGGGAAGGAGAGAGGAGGGGCGGAGTCCCTGCCAGGCGGGCGACGCGCGCGCGCTGGCGGCTGGGCGCCATAGGTCGCGAGTGCGAGAGGCCCGGCCGACAGGTGGACACGCGGGCACCGCCAGCTCGGCGGCAGAGTGAGGGAAGGAGGGAGGAGGGGCGGAGTCCCTGCCAGGCGGGCGACGCGCGCGCGCTGGCGGCTCGGCGGCAGAGGTCGCGAGTGCGAGAGGCCCGGCCGACAGGTGGACACGCGGGCACCGCCAGCTCGGCGGCAGAGTGAGGGAAGGGGGGGAGGGGCAGACAGCCTGACAACCGGGCGACGGGCGCGCGCTGGCGCCTCGGCTGGCGAGGTCGCGAGTGGGAGAGGCCCTGCCCGCAGGTGGACACGCGGGCACCCGCAGCTCGTCGAGAGTTAGGGAAGGGGGGGGAGTTAGGGAAGGGGGGGAGGGGATAGAACCCCGTCGGGCTCGTCGACCCGCGGCTCCTGGCGGCTCTGCGGCCGAGTTAGGGGAGGAGGGGGGGAGGGGCAGACAGCCTGACAGCCGGGCGACGGGCGCGCGCTGCCGTCTCGGCGGGCGAGGTCGCGAGTGGGAGGGGCCCTGCCCGCAGGTGGACCCGCGGGCACCCGCAGCTCGTCGACAGGGTTAGGGAAGGGGGGGAGTTAGGGAAGGGGGGGAGGGGCTAGAACCCCGTCGGGCTCGTCGACCCGCGGCTCCAAGCGGCTCTGCGGCCGAGTTAGGGGAGGAGGGGGGGAGGGGCAGACAGCCTGACAGCCGGGCGACGGGCGCGCGCTGCCGGCTCGGCGGGCGAGGTCGCGAGTGGGAGAGGCCCTGCCCGCAGGTGGACCCGCGGGCACCCGCAGCTCGTCGACAGGGTTAGGGAAGGGGGGGAGGGGATAGAGCCCCGTCGGGCTCGTCGACCCGCGGCTCCTGGCGGCTCTGCGGCCGAGTTAGGGAAGGGGGGGGAGGGGCAGACTCCCTGCCAGGCGGGCGACGCGCGCGCGCCGGCGGCTGGGCGCCAAAGTTCGCGAGTGCGAGAGGCCCGGCCGACAGGTGGACACGCGGGCACCGCCAGCTCGGCGGCAGAGTGAGGGAAGGGGGGGAGGGGCAGACACCCTGACAACCGGGCGACGGGCGCGTGCTGGCGGCTCGGCGGGCGAGGTCGCGAGTGGGAGAGGCCCTGCCGACAGCTGGACCCGCGGGCACCGCCAGCTCGGCGACAGAGTGAGGGAAGGAGGGAGGAGGGGCGGAGTCCCTGCCAGGCGGGCGACGCGCGCGCGCTGGCGGCTCGGCGGCAGAGGTCGCGAGTGCGAGAGGCCCGGCCGACAGGTGGACACGCGGGCACCGCCAGCTCGGCGCAGAGTGAGGAAAGGGGGGAGGAGGGGCAGACACCCTGACAGCCGGGAGACGGGCTCGCGCTGGCGGCTCGGCGGGCGAGGTCGCGAGTGGGAGGGGCCCTGCCCGCAGGTGGACCCGCGGGCACCCGCAGCTCGTCGTCAGGGTTAGGGAAGGGGGGGAGTTAGGGAAGGGGGGGAGGGGCTAGAACCCCGTCGCGCTGGTCGACCCGCGGCTCCTGGCGGCTCTGCGGCCGAGTTAGGGGAGGAGTGGGGGAGGGGCAGACAGCCTGACAGCCGGGCGACGGGCGCGCGCTGCCGTCTCCGCGGGCGAGGTCGCGAGTGGGAGGGGCCCTGCCCGCAGGTGGACCCGCGGGCACCCGCAGCTCGTCGTCAGGGTTAGGGAAGGGGGGGAGTTAGGGAAGGGGGGGAGGGGCTAGAACCCCGTCGCGCTGGTCGACCCGCGGCTCCTGGCGGCTCTGCGGCCGAGTTAGGGGAGGAGTGGGGGAGGGGCAGACAGCCTGACAGCCGGGCGACGGGCGCGCGCTGCTGTCTCGGCGGCAGAGGTCGCGAGTGCGAGAGGCCCGGCCGACAGGTGGACCCTCGGGCACCCGCAGCTCGTCGACAGGGTTAGGGAAGGGGGGGAGTTAGGGAAGGGGGGGAGGGGCTAGAACCCCGTCGGGCTCGTCGACCCGCGGCTCCTGGCGGCTCTGCGGCCGAGTTAGGGAAGGGGGGGGAGGGGCAGACTCCCTGCCAGGCGGGCGACGCGCGCGCGCCGGCGGCTGGGCGCCATAGTTCGCGAGTGCGAGAGGCCCGGCCGACAGGTGGACACGCGGGCACCGCCAGCTCGGCGGCAGAGTGAGGGAAGGGGGGGAGGGGCAGACACCCTGACAACCGGGCGACGGGCGCGTGCTGGCGGCTCGGCGGGCGAGGTCGCGAGTGGGAGAGGCCCGGCCGACAGCTGGACCCGCGGGCACCGCCAGCTCGGCGGCAGAGTGAGGGAAGGAGAGAGGAGGGGCGGAGTCCCTGCCAGGCGGGCGACGCGCGCGCGCTGGCGGCTGGGCGCCATAGGTCGCGAGTGCGAGAGGCCCGGCCGACAGGTGGACACGCGGGCACCGCCAGCTCGGCGGCAGAGTGAGGGAAGGAGGGAGGAGGGGCGGAGTCCCTGCCAGGCGGGCGACGCGCGCGCGCTGGCGGCTCGGCGGCAGAGGTCGCGAGTGCGAGAGGCCCGGCCGACAGGTGGACACGCGGGCACCGCCAGCTCGGCGGCAGAGTGAGGGAAGGGGGGGAGGGGCAGACAGCCTGACAACCGGGCGACGGGCGCGCGCTGGCGCCTCGGCTGGCGAGGTCGCGAGTGGGAGAGGCCCTGCCCGCAGGTGGACACGCGGGCACCCGCAGCTCGTCGAGAGTTAGGGAAGGGGGGGGAGTTAGGGAAGGGGGGGAGGGGATAGAACCCCGTCGGGCTCGTCGACCCGCGGCTCCTGGCGGCTCTGCGGCCGAGTTAGGGGAGGAGGGGGGAGGGGCAGACAGCCTGACAGCCGGGCGACGGGCGCGCGCTGCCGTCTCGGCGGGCGAGGTCGCGAGTGGGAGGGGCCCTGCCCGCAGGTGGACCCGCGGGCACCCGCAGCTCGTCGACAGGGTTAGGGAAGGGGGGGAGTTAGGGAAGGGGGGGAGGGGCTAGAACCCCGTCGGGCTCGTCGACCCGCGGCTCCAAGCGGCTCTGCGGCCGAGTTAGGGGAGGAGGGGGGGAGGGGCAGACAGCCTGACAGCCGGGCGACGGGCGCGCGCTGCCGGCTCGGCGGGCGAGGTCGCGAGTGGGAGAGGCCCTGCCCGCAGGTGGACCCGCGGGCACCCGCAGCTCGTCGACAGGGTTAGGGAAGGGGGGGAGGGGATAGAGCCCCGTCGGGCTCGTCGACCCGCGGCTCCTGGCGGCTCTGCGGCCGAGTTAGGGAAGGGGGGGGAGGGGCAGACTCCCTGCCAGGCGGGCGACGCGCGCGCGCCGGCGGCTGGGCGCCAAAGTTCGCGAGTGCGAGAGGCCCGGCCGACAGGTGGACACGCGGGCACCGCCAGCTCGGCGGCAGAGTGAGGGAAGGGGGGGAGGGGCAGACACCCTGACAACCGGGCGACGGGCGCGTGCTGGCGGCTCGGCGGGCGAGGTCGCGAGTGGGAGAGGCCCTGCCGACAGCTGGACCCGCGGGCACCGCCAGCTCGGCGACAGAGTGAGGGAAGGAGGGAGGAGGGGCGGAGTCCCTGCCAGGCGGGCGACGCGCGCGCGCTGGCGGCTCGGCGGCAGAGGTCGCGAGTGCGAGAGGCCCGGCCGACAGGTGGACACGCGGGCACCGCCAGCTCGGCGCAGAGTGAGGAAAGGGGGGAGGAGGGGCAGACACCCTGACAGCCGGGAGACGGGCTCGCGCTGGCGGCTCGGCGGGCGAGGTCGCGAGTGGGAGAGGCCCTGCCGGCAGGTGGACACGCGGGCACCCGCAGTTCGTCGACAGGGTGAGGGAAGGGGGGGAGGGGATAGAGCCCCGTCGGGCTCGTCGACCCGCGGCTCCTGGCGGCTCTGCGGCCGAGTTAGGGGAGGAGTGGGGGAGGGGCAGACAGCCTGACAGCCGGGCGACGGGCGCGCAGCTGCCGTCTCCGCGGGCGAGGTCGCGAGTGGGAGGGGCCCTGCCCGCAGGTGGACCCGCGGGCACCCGCAGCTCGTCGTCAGGGTTAGGGAAGGGGGGGAGTCAGGGAAGGGGGGGAGGGGCTAGAACCCCGTCGCGCTGGTCGACCCGCGGCTCCTGGCGGCTCTGCGGCCGAGTTAGGGGAGGAGTGGGGGAGGGGCAGACAGCCTGACAGCCGGGCGACGGGCGCGCGCTGCCGTCTCCGCGGGCGAGGTCGCGAGTGGGAGGGGCCCTGCCCGCAGGTGGACCCGCGGGCACCCGCAGCTCGTCGTCAGGGTTAGGGAAGGGGGGGAGTCAGGGAAGGGGGGGAGGGGCTAGAACCCCGTCGCGCTGGTCGACCCGCGGCTCCTGGCGGCTCTGCGGCCGAGTTAGGGGAGGAGTGGGGGAGGGGCAGACAGCCTGACAGCCGGGCGACGGGCGCGCGCTGCCGTCTCCGCGGGCGAGGTCGCGAGTGGGAGGGGCCCTGCCCGCAGGTGGACCCTCGGGCACCCGCAGCTCGTCGACAGGGTTAGGGAAGGGGGGGAGTTAGGGAAGGGGGGGAGGGGCTAGAACCCCGTCGGGCTCGTCGACCCGCGGCTCCAAGCGGCTCTGCGGCCGAGTTAGGGGAGGAGGGGGGGAGGGGCAGACAGCCTGACAGCCGGGCGACGGGCGCGCGCTGCCGGCTCGGCGGGCGAGGTCGCGAGTGGGAGAGGCCCTGCCCGCAGGTGGACCCGCGGGCACCCGCAGCTCGTCGACAGGGTTAGGGAAGGGGGGGAGGGGATAGAGCCCCGTCGGGCTCGTCGACCCGCGGCTCCTGGCGGCTCTGCGGCCGAGTTAGGGAAGGGGGGGGAGGGGCAGACTCCCTGCCAGGCGGGCGACGCGCGCGCGCCGGCGGCTGGGCGCCAAAGTTCGCGAGTGCGAGAGGCCCGGCCGACAGGTGGACACGCGGGCACCGCCAGCTCGGCGGCAGAGTGAGGGAAGGGGGGGAGGGGCAGACACCCTGACAACCGGGCGACGGGCGCGTGCTGGCGGCTCGGCGGGCGAGGTCGCGAGTGGGAGAGGCCCTGCCGACAGCTGGACCCGCGGGCACCGCCAGCTCGGCGACAGAGTGAGGGAAGGAGGGAGGAGGGGGGGAGTCCCTGCCAGGCGGGCGACGCGCGCGCGCTGGCGGCTCGGCGGCAGAGGTCGCGAGTGCGAGAGGCCCGGCCGACAGGTGGACACGCGGGCACCGCCAGCTCGGCGCAGAGTGAGGAAAGGGGGGAGGAGGGGCAGACACCCTGACAGCCGGGAGACGGGCTCGCGCTGGCGGCTCGGCGGGCGAGGTCGCGAGTGGGAGAGGCCCTGCCGGCAGGTGGACACGCGGGCACCCGCAGCTCGTCGTCAGGGTTAGGGAAGGGGGGGAGTTAGGGAAGGGGGGGAGGGGCTAGAACCCCGTCGCGCTGGTCGACCCGCGGCTCCTGGCGGCTCTGCGGCCGAGTTAGGGGAGGAGTGGGGGAGGGGCAGACAGCCTGACAGCCGGGCGACGGGCGCGCGCTGCTGTCTCGGCGGCAGAGGTCGCGAGTGCGAGAGGCCCGGCCGACAGGTGGACCCTCGGGCACCCGCAGCTCGTCGACAGGGTTAGGGAAGGGGGGGAGTTAGGGAAGGGGGGGAGGGGCTAGAACCCCGTCGGGCTCGTCGACCCGCGGCTCCTGGCGGCTCTGCGGCCGAGTTAGGGAAGGGGGGGGAGGGGCAGACTCCCTGCCAGGCGGGCGACGCGCGCGCGCCGGCGGCTGGGCGCCATAGTTCGCGAGTGCGAGAGGCCCGGCCGACAGGTGGACACGCGGGCACCGCCAGCTCGGCGGCAGAGTGAGGGAAGGGGGGGAGGGGCAGACACCCTGACAACCGGGCGACGGGCGCGTGCTGGCGGCTCGGCGGGCGAGGTCGCGAGTGGGAGAGGCCCGGCCGACAGCTGGACCCGCGGGCACCGCCAGCTCGGCGGCAGAGTGAGGGAAGGAGAGAGGAGGGGCGGAGTCCCTGCCAGGCGGGCGACGCGCGCGCGCTGGCGGCTGGGCGCCATAGGTCGCGAGTGCGAGAGGCCCGGCCGACAGGTGGACACGCGGGCACCGCCAGCTCGGCGGCAGAGTGAGGGAAGGAGGGAGGAGGGGCGGAGTCCCTGCCAGGCGGGCGACGCGCGCGCGCTGGCGGCTCGGCGGCAGAGGTCGCGAGTGCGAGAGGCCCGGCCGACAGGTGGACACGCGGGCACCGCCAGCTCGGCGGCAGAGTGAGGGAAGGGGGGGAGGGGCAGACAGCCTGACAACCGGGCGACGGGCGCGCGCTGGCGCCTCGGCTGGCGAGGTCGCGAGTGGGAGAGGCCCTGCCCGCAGGTGGACACGCGGGCACCCGCAGCTCGTCGAGAGTTAGGGAAGGGGGGGGAGTTAGGGAAGGGGGGGAGGGGATAGAACCCCGTCGGGCTCGTCGACCCGCGGCTCCTGGCGGCTCTGCGGCCGAGTTAGGGGAGGAGGGGGGGAGGGGCAGACAGCCTGACAGCCGGGCGACGGGCGCGCGCTGCCGTCTCGGCGGGCGAGGTCGCGAGTGGGAGGGGCCCTGCCCGCAGGTGGACCCGCGGGCACCCGCAGCTCGTCGACAGGGTTAGGGAAGGGGGGGAGTTAGGGAAGGGGGGGAGGGGCTAGAACCCCGTCGGGCTCGTCGACCCGCGGCTCCAAGCGGCTCTGCGGCCGAGTTAGGGGAGGAGGGGGGGAGGGGCAGACAGCCTGACAGCCGGGCGACGGGCGCGCGCTGCCGGCTCGGCGGGCGAGGTCGCGAGTGGGAGAGGCCCTGCCCGCAGGTGGACCCGCGGGCACCCGCAGCTCGTCGACAGGGTTAGGGAAGGGGGGGAGGGGATAGAGCCCCGTCGGGCTCGTCGACCCGCGGCTCCTGGCGGCTCTGCGGCCGAGTTAGGGAAGGGGGGGGAGGGGCAGACTCCCTGCCAGGCGGGCGACGCGCGCGCGCCGGCGGCTGGGCGCCAAAGTTCGCGAGTGCGAGAGGCCCGGCCGACAGGTGGACACGCGGGCACCGCCAGCTCGGCGGCAGAGTGAGGGAAGGGGGGGAGGGGCAGACACCCTGACAACCGGGCGACGGGCGCGTGCTGGCGGCTCGGCGGGCGAGGTCGCGAGTGGGAGAGGCCCTGCCGACAGCTGGACCCGCGGGCAC
>NC_137288.1:11792500-11827500 GCF_054371585.1 Giraffa tippelskirchi | reverse complement strand
TCCATCTAGTCTGACCCCGAGGCGCCACATCCCGGGGACACGCTCTCGAGCGAGGCGGCCCAGACCGTGCCCGCGCGCCGCCACCGGCTCGGGGACGAGGGCGGGCGCGACGGACTCCTCCTCGCCACGGCCGCGGGGCTGGGGAAGCCGGGGCCGACCGGGCGTCGCCCCCCGGCCCTTCTCCTCCTGCACTCACACCGCGGGGGCGGCCGCACGCACGCGGCGCACGCACGGTTCCCCCCCACGTGCCGGACACCCGGCGGGGCCCGGCGGGACCCTCCCCCGACTCGGCGGGGGGAGGCGCGGGCCGCGGTAGGCAACGAGCGGCACACGGCCCCACCGCGGGGCCGGCGCACCCATCCCCCCTCACAGAGGAGAGGTGGGGGGATTCTGCCCACGTGCTCTGGCAGTCGCCACGGCGGCTACACTGCGCACTCAGGAGGGGCAGCGGCCGGGGGCTCCGGTACCCCAGAGGCTCCCTCTCGGATCGCTAGAGAAGGCTTTCTCACCGAGGGCGCGCCGTCCCTCACCCCATCGTCTCTCCTTCGGGCCCACGGAGGCGCTCCACGAGCCGCCGATCCTCGACTGGGCGGGAGGGGTCTGCGGTACAGGTAAGCGGACGACCACACGGGAGCGTGTGCACGGTCGGGGCCGGAGCACGGCCCGTGCCTCCACGACGAGGCAGCACCTGCCCCCAACGGAAGAGGCGAGGGGAACAGGCACGCCTCTCTTCCCGTCTCGACCCCTCCCCCAACGAGAGCCACTCGCGGGACACACACACACCCCACCGCGGTGGGGGACCCGAGGAGGACGCCGGGTTAAGGGAAACGACACCACCGCTCGGCCTCAGGCACCTGAGGGGGCGACCTGGAGCGCTCCAGGGGCACCACCGAGGGTCAAACGAGGCACGCTCACCCACCCACGCGGGGCGCGCGGCGCAGCGGCGGGCACAGCCCTCCCCACCGCGGGGAGGGCCGCTCGCGGGACACGCGCCGAGAAGGCGAAGCGAGAGCGTCCGCTGTGTCCGAAGACCGACGGCCTCACTGACGCCCCGTGGAGGGGGGGCGGGCAGGAGACCGAGAGTCAGGGCCGGAGGCCGCACCCACCCTCCCGCCTTCCTCACCCTCCCCGACGGGCAGGGGGAAAGGCAGGCGAGGGGCCCCGTGGACAGACCGAGAAGACCGCACACGTTCACCAGGAACGCCCGTCCCTCGTCCGGCACGGCTTAGGCCCGGCCCGGGAGAGCACGACCACACCACATCGATCCGTTGAGCCGAGGGGGAGGGGGGAAGGCACGGTGAGGGCAGTCGCCGGAGGGGCCCGCTTTAAGCCTCACCGGCCGCCTCCCCCCGCCACACCTCACCTCACCTCAGGCGACAGCCGCCGACGACCCCAGGAGGAGGAGCTGCCTGACACGGGGCACGGAGCCTACAGAGCGGGGGTCGTCCCGGCCACCACCGGGCGCCCGCAGCGGGGGTCACACAGGGTAGAAGACCCACGGCGCCTCGCCCCGCCGCCCTCGGGTCGCCCAGAGACCGGAGGTGGCGCCACGGGTCGGGTCTGCCAGACACGCCACGCGGGAGCCGACGCACAGGCCCAGGCCGGCGGCCCAAAGGCCCAGAGCCCCGCGTGCGTCCAGAGGCCCAAAGTCCTCGGCGGCAGACGCCGAGAGAGACCGTGTCGGCACTTACCTGGTGGCAGAAAAGGCCCATTTCGGGCGACAAAATGACAGCGCCCGACAGCGGGGCCCACCCACGACTGGCAGGGAGGGACCTTGGCACCTTGGCACCGCCACCTGTCCCCAGCACTACCCCAGAAACACCAGGCCCGGAGCTGTCGGGGGTCATCTGGTCGACTGGGGGGGGGGAGGGGGGCGAAGGGGGCGCCCGGTGGGCGAAGTGGGGGCGCAGACGCCAAGGGGGAGGGAGCTGGCCGGAGACGCCCTCCCCCTTCGCCCGCACGGGTAGGTGTACCCGTCCGTCCGTCCGAGTCTCCGAGCGGGGGTTTGGCTTCGAGTTGCCAAAGAGAAAAACGAAGAGAGACCCGCCGGCGAGGCGCCTCCCACGAGACGAGCGGGCCCCAACGAGGGACCACGCCCGGGGCCCCAGACCGTCCTGTCCGGGGCACCCAGGACGGCTCGAGCCGGTCCCTGACCTCCTGGCCGTGATTCAGGGAGTTGGGGAGGGGTGAGAAAGCAAACCCTCCGGGGGTGGCAAACCCTCCTGAAAGGGCGGGAAAGCAAAAACCTCCTGAAGGGAGACGCAAACCCTTCTGAAAAGGCGAACAGCAAACCCTTTTTGAGGGCGGGAGCCAACCCTCCTGGCAGAAGAAGGCAAACCCTCCTGAGGGCGAAAAGCAAACCCTCCTGAGGGAGGCCCGGTCAGGCCACCCCAGAGCCCGGCTCTGGAGCGCCGCCGCCGCCGCGACGGCCACCCTCCTCAGAAACCTAGAGAACCAATCTCCGGCGACAGCAGGACGTCCCTAGGCCTCGGCGCCACCGCCACTGTCGCTGCCAGCAGAGCCGGTCTCTGAGAGCTGTGCCCTCGGGCCCGGCGGCTGAGTCACAACCCTCCTGAAGGTCGCCGAAGCTCCAGAGGGGAGGGACACTATAAAAGCGGCCGCCAGGTGGCTCCTGACAACCGGCTCCAATGTCCCGAGGACGGGTCGCTGTCGCCGGCCGCCGAGGACGCCACAGCGCCGGCCGCCCAAACGCCCGAGCTCGGCTCGGAGCCGCCGCCTCCGAGAGACGCGACGCGACGCGACCCCGGCCGCAGAGGAAGGGAGAGGAGCTGGGAAATAGCTCCCCAGGAGGCTGCCACGAAGGAGACGCGCTCCCCCCCCACCCACGCGATTCCAGGCTGGTGGGCGGACATTCCACGGAGACGCCGGCGGGCGGCGGGGCTCGGGGCGGGGACGGCCGAGAGAGGGGCACCAGTGACATCCCGGGCTCCCCCGGGCCCCCTCCCCCGAAGGAGGGAGGGAGGGAGAGAGAGAAGGGAGGGAGGCAGGGAGGGAGGGACCGACCGGCAAAGCGAAACCAGGCAAGCGCTGCTCGGAGAACAAAGCAGGACTTCTCGAAAGCAGACACAGACACAGACACGCAAGCCCAGGAGCAAGAAAGGAAAAGAAGGAGACACTCGGACCCCCAACAAGAGAAAACGAAAGTCAACCTGTGTCGAGACCGTGATCAAGTCCAACGACAACAAACACAAGCATGCGCCGGTGGGCGGGGAAAGTGCGCTTGAGGTCAGGAGAACATGGATTTCAAAATAACTGGCCACAAACACCGGAAAGGAAAGGCGGCCGGGCGGCCGGGCCGGGCGGTCGGGTCTGGGGTGGGGTGGCAGGGCTGCTGGGGGCGGGGGTCGGTGGCGGGGGGGGTGGGGGTGGGGGGTGGGGGGTGGAGGAAACGGGAGCACCTAGAAAGAGGAGGAGACTGTCGGCCGTGCTGAGACACGGAGACATCACACGGCTGGGGACCCGTTCCTATCGTTTGCCCCGGGGTGTGAGAGAGACTTGGCCTCCCGTCTCCTGGGATTTCATCTCCCCAGCAACAACGGTCAGGCAAGCTGTCGGGTGTGTGTGTGCTGCGGGGGGTTGGGGGGTTGGGGGGCGGGGTGGGGAGAAAAAAGAAGACGCCTTTCAAGTGAAAGGAGGGAGCGTAAAGGTCACTGAACCCTCTGACAGCGGCCTTCCATTTTCCACACCAGTGACACGTTCTCCCAAGTCGCCCGGTTCCAGAAAACGCTTTTCGGAAACAGAATCCTCGGGGCCCGCGAACTCCTTAGGAATCCTCGGATGAGCTTCCGGGCCAGGCTATACCGTAGGCAGCGCGCTTCCCCTGAAGCCAAAGCCACGGGCTCCAGAGGGCCACGTCCAAGAAGCTGATCTGGTACGGAACCCGATGTCTTCTTCTCTAGGACACTTCTAGCAGCAGCAAGAGTGCCAGTTTGTGAGAATCGAAGGTGAAGCCGGCACGATGTAAACCCAGCGATGTGAGCGGTCAGAGGCCCATCTAGATTCGAACTCCAGTGCTGGAGGGAGGGGAGCAGTGGGGACAGGAGGGTGGCCTGCGAGTCCGCCGTCCTGTCCCCACTCCCCGTGTGAACATCCGCCCCGTGGAAGGTGTCGAGGAACCTCATGACCTGACCTACGGGGTGAACCGTCGCCAAAGACAAAGAATTCCTCC
The DNA here is from genome assembly GCF_054371585.1 of Giraffa tippelskirchi. Classification (NCBI taxonomy): domain Eukaryota; kingdom Metazoa; phylum Chordata; class Mammalia; order Artiodactyla; family Giraffidae; genus Giraffa; species Giraffa tippelskirchi. The sequence continues at coordinate 11,823,311 of NC_137288.1, read as the reverse complement.
AGCCAGGCGTCGTCCGCAGCCACGAACCCCTTCCCTCCGTCGCCCGGCCTTTCAGAATGCCACGTGGAGCCCTCTCGAGACGTGTGGGGCTTGGAGGTATGGGCCCCCGAATTCTCCTCGCCCGGCCCTGCAAGAAACCATCCCGGGCCTGCCCCACATGAAGACTTCTCGGGCTTTTCGGTGGACCGGGCCTCCCAGGGTGCCCCTGCACCCGGCACCCTGCGACATCCCGAGAGATCCCACGGAGAAACGTCTCCGGCCACTCGCGCGGCATCTGCCTCGCTGGCGGGCGCCCCTTCCAACCTCCCCAGAGATACGTGAGCACGGACGCTTCTTCCCCATCTGGGTCCCCTCACAGGCTCTGTGAGTTCCTGCGGTTCCGCACGCCCTCGACTTGGCTGTGGTTCGGGGCTCTGTTCTGTTCTGTGTTTGCTCTCCGGCCCACGTGATCTCTCTGGCTAGGGCACCCAGGAAAAGCGAAAAGAAATCGAGTCCGTGTGAGTACTATTCAGGCATCAAGTGGGGATACCTACCAATGACCTCTAACGTGGATCCACCAAGATGGCGGCCGTGTGGGGTTCAGGAGGATCATTTTGCGTTTTCTGGGGGCGCTATTTGCTCTCAATGATTTCACGTGCCTTTTGGGCATGGCTCACGGAGATGGGACGTGAAGCAGCAGGGCAGCCACATCTGGCGTCTCGGCCTAGCTAGGGCGGCTCCACGAGTGACCTCTCGGAACCGGGGCTGAGACCGCCATCCCTCCCCGGGCCCCCCTCGGTGGCTGGGTGTGGGGGGGGGAGGGGGAGGTTTCGGAGGGGAGACGGGAGATCTGGGCTTGTGGTTGGGGGCGCGCGGGGCCACACGTGTCCTGTCATGATATTCCTGCAGCGCTCCAACGAGATAAATATTATTCTCTATTCTGCAGATGGCTATCTGTACCTGAATGGAAATGTATTAGACTCTTGAAATCCGAGCCTTGACGAGGGGTGCGCCCTGTACGTCTCGGGCTACAGGCAGCATACGGAAACTGAAGATATCAGGAATCACGTATAAAGGTTAAAGTCAAAGAAACGGACCTAGTTCAGGGGCAGACTTAGTCTTCCTCGCTGCAGCCTCAAGGTAAACGCTGGGGGTACCCAGTCTATTCTTGGGAAGATACAGTGTTTATTTTAACTGTTGCCAGCAACGCAGCTTCTCCTCTGCCGGAGGTGAAATTGAGATTTAGTTCTTGCAGCTAGTAGTTCTTTTTCAGAACATCTATCAGGAAGGATCCGAATAGCTTGTCATGTCCCTGAAAGTATACTAGAGAACATTTGGTTCAGTTCTCGTACCCAGAGACTGGGGAAATTAAGGTGGCACTAGAAATCGCACCTTTGGGTTATATAGTATCTTTGCTGGAAAACAGGCTGCTCTGAAACTCTAATTGTATCAAACAGTAGCAGGGATAAGAAGTGCATGATCCACAAGTTTCAGTAAAGCTGGCTCTCCCGCTCCTTAACATTATATACATTGTTAACAAAAGTTTAGAACTGGACACTTGATGGCAACAAAGAGGCATCCTGTTTGGCGTTTCTTCGGACTGCAGCCGGGAGAGGAGCAGAGCCGACTTGTTCAGTCCCCGGTCCCGCTACTCCTAGGCCTTTCCTCACACTTGATCTTGGATGCTCTGGGGGCAGGTTGTGTCTGCAACAAGCACTCGATGTGTCCGGAAGCACTGAATCCTCTGTTCATTGACTTTGTTCCCAGGACTGTCTCAGGAGGTGACGATGTTTTCCCATGGGGGAATCTGTGTCAGAGGCTTGCCAACCATACTTTCCACGTGGTTCATGAAAAGCTCGCCCGTCGCCGGTCACCTGTCAACTCACCATCCGTACGAGAGTCAGCACCAACACGCCCGGCAGAGCTGAGCGTCAAGAAGGGGTTGCGTGGAAAGAGATTTGTATGCTTGGTCCTGGTCCTGGTTATAGACAGAAAGTATCAAGGGGGAATAACTCCCAGAATAAGTAGGCTTGCCTGGAATGCGAAATAGTGAGAAGAGGCCTCGCGCTTGGAGGACGGGTCAGAGCTTTAGCCACGGGAGAGTGAAAAGGAAAGGCCCGGGAAAGGGCCGTGGGGCAGGGGACGGTCTGAGCCCAGCACCAGCGGTGAAGGACGAGGAGGCACCTTGAAAGAACGTGCTGTTCGGAGGTTTGTGGTAAGAGCACACCGGTGCTGCTAAAGATGAGGCTTGTGGAACCCAGATAGTAAGGAGGAGCCAGAAACAGGCCAGGAAGGATGAGAATCCCGTGTACTGAGGACCTGCACTTCACCAAGCCCACAGCAAAGGGTGCTGTCTAGATTCAAACCCAGTCACTTGCGCAAACGCCGCTCAGCCACCTCCTCATCTACAAGGCCGACAGATACTCGGTGCGTGAGGTGCGTGTACGTACAGTCTAGGTGGACGGCACTCACATATCAGGCAACCACACAGCTAATACATGCTTTGAAAGAACCAAGAGTGAGCTGATAGCTTTTTCTGGATCTGCCTATAAGCAAAGATACCGCTCGCTGCATACTGTGGATCTCGACTCCTGTCTCACGTCTCCATGAAGCCGTCAGAAAAGTACTGTTCGTGCTCCCTCTCAGGCCAGGAATGACACTTCAAGTGTAACGTGCTCACGAAGTCCTCAGAGATTCATGGATTTGAATCGAGAAATTCCACCTGGTCCTTTCGCTCCCGATCCACTCCTGCTCTCACCACTACTACCACACGGGTCAGACACGAGCGAGTTCCCCTGAATTAGCTTGCACACGTGGGGGTGGAGTTAGCTTTCGGCACACGGATATTTAGAAATTCCATGGCAGTAGGCCAGGTATTCACATTATGTATCGGATATTCGCCTAATTTGATAATAAGAGAGCCCGGGCCTCAGGCATAACTTCAGGCCGATTTTCCCTCCAACGGAAACAGCTCAGATGGGCTGGCAGCCCGAGAGAACGAGCAACTGCCACTAACAGACTGAGACACCTGTGGGCTCCCTCCATGGGGAGACCTTCTGCCAAGGCTTCTCCCTCAAGGGCCGTTACCCAGCCTGCGGGCATCAGCTGAGGAGAAGGGGAGGTGGGTGCCCCGGAAACCAGCCGCGCTCGAGTCAGTCTCCCAGGAGCTCTCGTTCCAGCTCTGGACGCTCACTCCCGGGCCCGGGTTCTCACTCCCGCTTTCAGATGGATCCCAGGCCCTTCTTCAGAGAAGTTCCTCCAGATGAGTCCCCAGCCACCAGTGGGCCTCATTCGACCTTGCGGGACCTCCCTCCCCTTCTGAAGCTAGGTTCCGTCTCTCTCTTCACAAAACTTTAAGTCCAAGATGGATTGTTAACAATGACTTGCCATTTCCTTTTGTTCTCACCATTATTCTGACTACTTGCATTTAATTCCGCTCACCTTCGGATTGCTTGTGACACTCCAGGCCACCGAAAAAAAGAGAGTTTCTGTTCTGGGCTCAAAGATCCTCAGGAGGCATTTGGGCCTCACTTTACCTCTGCTGGAGACAGGAAGGTGGCAGGTGACCGGGACCTGCCAAGAGCAGAGCAGAAGCTGTGCCCCTGAGCAGTGGTGCCTGGCTCTCTCTCATTGGTCGCAGAGGGTCTGCAAGATTCGAGGGGGTTCCTGACGGCCCCACCATGCTGGTGAGCCGTGTCGTCTCATCTCATCGGGAATCTGACCCCGCATCGGCAAGCGTAGCCATGTGCCCTCACCCTGAGTCTCTAAACCCTTCCCAGACCATCACTCGGCCCGCCTTCTCCTCTCAGGCAGAATGAACCTGGGCTTCTCTCCTGGGACAGGTCATTCTGTGTCATGGGATGTCCTCTTTACTCCTATTGCCGGCAACAGGAGTATTGATGTGCTGCTCATAGGTCAGAGACTCCTCATTCGTATTACCCAGAGGCTTTTCTTCAGTCAGTAAATTTTGTTCCTTTGAAGTCAAAGGGATTGCATTGCCTTTGAAGACTATCATTTCTGACCTAGTCGCAAACCGTCTCTTTTGAGGAACTTCCTTAGGGTTCCAGGGATTAAGACAGTTTGCTTCCATTGCAAAGGGCACAGATTCTTTCCTCGATTGCAGGATCTAGATCTCCCGTGCCTCACACTGTAGCCAAAAAGGTATATTTTAAATATAAGAGGGCCAAGCATAAACCTACTACTTTCCCTTTCCATTATTATGATAATAATCTAGTTCTCTTCAAGGCAACACAAATGTTTCTTACTAACTAGAAGGATCATGTCGCGGAAATTATAAAGAGAAAAACAGGGAATTACTTCATGGTATCTCACTACATCCGTCTCTGATCCAACGTACGAAAAATCAAGGAAGTCCACGTAAAGTATCATCTTTAAATAGAGCTCTCCACTTTGAGAGAATAGAACTAAACTCATTAAAACTAAGTTTTCCAGTATGTGGCTGCTTTGAAATCTTGCATCCAACCGACAATTCTGGAACCTATGATAATTCAGAATTGAGTAACCGATGACACAAACACTCTACTAGTCAGGGGGACGTTTTGGATCGCCTGAGTTCTAGGTTCTCAATGTTATCAAGCCAGACACAATCTTCACGGTTTTTCATAGATCCTGTAATATCTTTTTTAAAATTTCAACTTTTTTGAGGTACAATTGACATATAAAATTGCAAGAAATTGAAATATGACTGTGGTGATTTCACGTGTTTACGATGTGAAAGGATTCCTCATCCAGTTAATTCATATCACCTCACATATTTCACCTTCTTTTTTTTTTCTTCCCTCCATCTTTCCCACTTAGATTTTATCTTCATAAGATTTCATTTATACAAAACATGTCAAAAAGATTGCCGTGTTTTACATTAGATCCTCAGACTCTATTCATCTTATAGCTGAACATTTGTTCCCTTTTACCAACCTCTCCCCATAGCCCTAGTAACCACTTTTCTACTCTCTGTATGAGTTTTACTTTTTCCGGGAGGCACTGTCAGAGCCAGTCCTGAAATTTCCTCCAATTACAATTCTTCTCTCAGAGTCATCAGTCCATTTTGTGTTATCTTTCATGTTTTACAAAATTACTCCTAACCAGCAATGGAGCAGGTGTGGCAGGCAATGAGCCAAGAAGATTTACAGGGTGGCATCCACTTACTGTGGGAATTAACCATGGCATTGATCAGTCTATCAACCTAGAAAGAGATAACTGGACATTGCACAAAAATTTGCTTATTTCTTTGTAGAAGTTTGGCATTAAACTAAACCCTTAGTTTGGGATGGGATGGGGTGGGGTGGGGTGGGGTGGGGTGGGGTGGGGGGGTGGGGGGTGGAGGAAACGGGAGCACCTAGAAAGAGGAGGAGACTGTCGGCCGTGCTGAGACACGGAGACATCACACGGCTGGGGACCCGTTCCTATCGTTTGCCCCGGGGTGTGAGAGAGACTTGGCCTCCCGTCTCCTGGGATTTCATCTCCCCAGCAACAACGGTCAGGCAAGCTGTCGGGTGTGTGTGTGCTGCGGGGGGTTGGGGGGTTGGGGGGCGGGGTGGGGAGAAAAAAGAAGACGCCTTTCAAGTGAAAGGAGGGAGCGTAAAGGTCACTGAACCCTCTGACAGCGGCCTTCCATTTTCCACACCAGTGACACGTTCTCCCAAGTCGCCCGGTTCCAGAAAACGCTTTTCGGAAACAGAATCCTCGGGGCCCGCGAACTCCTTAGGAATCCTCGGATGAGCTTCCGGGCCAGGCTATACCGTAGGCAGCGCGCTTCCCCTGAAGCCAAAGCCACGGGCTCCAGAGGGCCACGTCCAAGAAGCTGATCTGGTACGGAACCCGATGTCTTCTTCTCTAGGACACTTCTAGCAGCAGCAAGAGTGCCAGTTTGTGAGAATCGAAGGTGAAGCCGGCACGATGTAAACCCAGCGATGTGTGCGGTCAGAGGCCCATCTAGATTCGAACTCCAGTGCTGGAGGGAGGGGAGCAGTGGGGACAGGAGGGTCGCCTGCGAGTCCGCCGTCCCGTCCCCACTCCTCCTGTGAACATCCGCCCCGTGGAAGGTGTCGAGGAACCTCATGACCTGACCTGCGGGGTGAACCGTCGCCAAAGACAAAGAATTCCTCCAGCCAGGCGTTGTCCGCAGCCACGAACCCCTTCCCTCCGTCGCCCGGCCTTTCAGAATGCCACGTGGAACCCTCTCGAGACGTGTGGGGCTTGGAGGTATGGGCCCCCGAATTCTCCTCGCCCGGCCCTGCAAGAAACCATTCCGTGCCTGCCCCACATGAAGACTTCTCGGGCTTTTCGGTGGACCGGGCCTCCCAGGGTGCCCCTGCACCCGGCACCCTGCGACACCCCGAGAGATCCCACGGAGAAACGTCTCCGGCCACTCGCGCGGCACCTGCCTCGCTGGCGGGCGCCCCTTCCAACCTCCCCAGAGATACGTGAGCACGGACGCTTCTTCCCCATCTGGGTCCCCTCACAGGCTCTGTGAGTTCCTGCGGTTCCGCACGCCCTCGACTTGGCTGTGGTTCGGGGCTCTGTTCTGTTCTGTGTTTGCTCTCCGGCCCACGTGATCTCTCTGGCTAGGGCACCCAGGAAAAGCGAAAAGAAATCGAGTCCGTGTGAGTACTATTCAGGCATCAAGTGGGGATACCTACCAACGACCTCTAACGTGGATCCACCAAGATGGCGGCCGTGTGGGGTTCAGGAGGATCATTTTGCGTTTTCTGGGGGCGCTGTTTGCTCTCAATGATTTCACGTGCCTTTTGGGCATGGCTCACGGAGATGGACGTGAAGCAGCAGGGCAGCCACATCTGGCGTCTCGGCCTAGCTAGGGCGGCTCCACGAGTGACCTCTCGGAACCGGGGCTGAGACCGCCATCCCTCCCCGGGCCCCCCTCGGTGGCTGGGTATGGGGGGGAGGAGGGGGAGGTTTCGGAGGGGAGACGGGAGATCTGGGCTTGTGGTTGGGGGCGCGCGGGGCCACACGTGTCCTGTCATGATATTCCTGTAACGCTCCAACGAGATACGTATTATTCTCTATTCTGCAGATTGCTATCTGTATCTGAATGGAAATGTATTAGACTCTTGAAATCTGAGCCTTGACGAGGGGTGCGCCCTGTACGTCTCGGGCTACAGGCAGCATACGGAAACTGAAGATATCAGGAATCACGTATAAAGGTTCAAGTCAAAGAAACGGACCTAGTTCAGTGGCAGACTTAGTCTTCCTCGCTGCAGCCTCAAGGTAAATGCTGGGGGTACCCAGTCTATTCTTGGGAAGATACAGTGTTTATCTTAACTGTTGCCAGCAGCGCAGCTTCTCCTCTACCGGAGTTGAAATTGAGATTTAGTTCTTGCAGCTAGTAGTTCTTTTTCAGAACATCTATCGGGAAGGATCTGAATAGCTTGTCATGTCCCTGAAAATATACTAGACAACATTTGGTTCAGCTCTCGTACCCAGAGACTGGGGAAATTAAGGGGGCACTAGAAATCGCACCTTTGCGTTATATAGTATCTTTCCTGGAAAACAGGGTGCTCTTAAACTCTAATTGTATCAAACAGTAGCAGGGATAAGAAGTGCACGATCCACAAGTTTCAGTAAAGCCGGCTCTCCCGCGCCTTAACATTGTATACATTGTTAACAAAAGTTTAGAACTGGACACTCGATGGCAACAAAGAGGCATCCTGTTTGGCGTTTCTTTGGACTGCAGCCGGGAGAGGAGCAGAGCCGACTTGTTCAGTCCCCGGTCCCGCTACTCCTAGGCCTTTCCTCACACTTGACCTTGGATGCTCTGGGGCAGGTTGTGTCTGCCACAAGCACTCGATGTGTCCGGAAGCACTGAATCCTCTGTTCGTTGACTTTGTTCCCAGGACTGTCTCAGGAGGTGACGATGTTTTCCCATGGGGGAATCTGTGTCAGAGGCTTGCCAACCATACTTTCCACGTGGTTCATGAAAAGCTCACCCGTCACCGGTCACCTGTCGACTCACCATCCGTACGAGAGTCAGCACCAACACGCCCGGCAGAGCTGAGCGTCAAGAAGGGGTTGCGTGGAAAGAGATTTGTGTGCTTGGTCCTGGTCCTGGTTATAGACAGAAAGTATCAAGGGGGAATAACTCCCAGAATAAGTAGGCTTGCCTGGAATGCGAAATAGTGAGAAGAGGCCTCGCGCTTGGAGGATGGGTCAGAGCTCTAGCCACGGGAGAGTGAAAAGGAAAGGCCCGGGAAAGGGCCGTGGGGCAGGGGACGGTCTGAGCCCAGCACCAGCGGTGAAGGACGAGGAGGCACCTTGAAAGAACGTGCTGTTCGGAGGTTTGTGGTAAGAGCACACCGGTGCTGCTAAAGATGAGGCTTGTGGAACCCAGATGGTGAAGAGGAGCCAGAAACAGGCCAGGAAGGATGAGAATCCTGTGTACTGAGGACCTGCACTTCACCAAGCCCACAGCAAAGGGTGCTGTCTAGATTCAAACCCAGTCACTTGCGCAAACGCCCCTCAGCCACCTCCTCATCTACAAGGCCGACAGATACTCGGTGCGTGAGGTGCGTGTACAGTCTAGGTGGACGGCACTCACATTATCGGGCAACCACACAGCTACTACGTGCTTTGAAAGAACCAACAGTGAGCTGATAGCTTTTTCTGGATCTGCCTATAAGCAAAGATACCGCTCGCTGCATACTGTGGATCTCGACTCCTGTCTCACGTCTCCATGAAGCCGTCAGAAAAGTCCTGTTCGTGCTCCCTCTCAGGCCAGGAATGACACTTAAAGTGTAACGTGCTCACGAAGTCCTCAGAGATTCATGGATTTGAATCGAGAAATTCCACCTGGTCCTTTCGCTCCCGATCCACTCCTGCTCTCACCACTACTACCACACGGGTCAGACACGAGCGAGTTCCCCTGAATTAGCTTGCACACGTGGGGACGGAGTTAGCTTTCGGCACACGGATATTTAGAAATTCCATGGCAGTAGGCCAGGTATTCACATTATGTATCGGATATTCGCCTAATTTGATAATAAGAGAGCTCAGGCCTCAGGCGTAACTTCAGGCAGATTTCCCCTCCAACAGAAACAGCTCAGATGGGCTGGCAGCCCGAGAAAACGAGCAACTGCCACTGACAGACTGAGACACCCATGGGCTCCCTCCGCGGGGAGACCTTCTGCCAAGGCTTCTCCCTCAAGGGCCGTGACCCAGCCTGCGGGCATCAGCTGAGGAGAAGGGGAGGTGGGTGCCCCGGAAACCAGCCGCGCTCGAGTCAGTCTCCCAGGAGCTCTCATTCCAGCTCTGGACGCTCACTCCCGGGCCTGGGTTCCCACTCCCGCTTTCAGATGGATCCCAGGCCCTTCTTCAGAGAAGTTCCTCCAGATGAGTCCCCAGCCACCAGTGGGCCTCATTCGACCTTGCGGGACCTCCCTCCCCTTCTGAAGCTAGGTTCCGTCTCTCTCTTCACAAAACTTTACGTCCAAAATAGATTGTTAACAGTGACTTGCCGTTTCCTTTTGTTCTCACCATTATTCTGACTACTTGCATTTAATTCCGCTCACCTTCGGATTGCTTATGACACTCCAGGCCACCGAAAAAAAGAGTTTCCGTTCTGAGCTCAAAGATCCTCAGGCGGCATTTGGGCCTCACTTTACCTCTGCTGGAGACAGGAAGGTGGCAGGTGACCGGGACCTGCCAAGAGCAGAGCAGAAGCTGTGCCCCTGAGCAGTGGTGCCTGGCTCTCTCTCATTGGTCGCAGAGGGTCTGCAAGATTCGAGGGGGTTCTTGACGCCCCCACCATGCTGGCGAGCCGTGTCGTCTCATCTCATCGGGAATCTGACCCCTCATCAGCAAGCGTAGCCATGTGCCCGCACCCTGAGTCTCTAAACCCTTCCCAGACCATCGCTCGGCCCGCCTTCTCCTCTCGGGCAGAATGAACCTGGGCTTCTCTCCTGGGACAGGTCCTTCTGTGTCATGGGATGTCCTCTTTACTCCTATTGCCGGCAATAGGAGTATTGATGGGCTGCTCATAGGTCAGAGACTCCTCATTCGTATTACCCAGAGGCTTCTCTTCAGTCAGTAAATTTTGTTCCTTTGACCTTAAAGGGATTGCCTTTGAAGACTATCATTTCTGACCTAGTCGCAAACCGTCTCTTTTGAGGAACTTCCTTAGGGTTCCAGGGATTAAGACAGTTTGCTTCCATTGCAAAGGGCACAGATTCATTCCTCGATTGCAGGATCTAGATCTCCTGTGCCTCACACTCTAGCCAAAAAGGTATATTTTAAATATAAAAGGGCCAAGCATAAACCTACTACTTTCCCTTTCCATTATTATGATAATAATCTAATTCTCTTCAAGGCAACACAAATGTTTCTTACTAACTAGAAGGATCATGTCGCGGAAATTATAAAGAGAAAAACAGGGAATTACTTCATGATATCTCACTATATCCGTCTCTGATCCAGCGTACGAAACATCAAGGAAGTCCACGTGAAATATCATCTTTAAATAGAGCTCTCCGCTTTGAGAGAATAGAACTAAACTCATTAAAACTAAGTTTTCCAGCATGTGGCTGCTTTGAAATCTTGCATCCAACCAACAATTCTGGAACCTATGATAATTCGGAATTGAGTAACCGATGACACAAACACTCTATTAGTCAGGGGGACGTTTTGGATCGCCTGAGTTCTAGGTTCTCAATGTTATCAAGCCAGACACAATCCTCACGGTTTTTCATAGATCTTGTAATATCTTTTTTAAAATTTCAACTTTTTTGAGGTATAATTGACATACAACATTGCAAGAAATTGAAATATAACTGTGGTGATTTCATGTGTTTACGATGTGAAAGGATTCCTCATCCAGTTAATTCATATCACCTCACATATTTCACCTTCTTTTTTTTTTTCTTCCCTCCATCTTTCCTACTTAGATTTTTATCTTCATATAAGATTTCATTTATACAAAACATGTCAAAAAGATTGCCGTGTTTTACGTTAGATCCTCAGACTCTATTCATCTTATAGCTGAATATTTGTTCCCTTTTACCAACCTCTCCCCATAGCCCTAGTAACCACTTTTCCACTCTCTGTATGAGTTTTACTTTTTCCGGGATGCAATATCAGAGCCAGTCCTGAAATGTCCTCCAATTACAATTCTTCTCTCAGAGTCATCAGTCCATTTTGTGTTCTCTTTCATGTTTTACAACATTACTCCTAACCAGCAATGGAGCGGGTGTGGCAGGCAATGAGCCAAGAAGATTTACAGGGTGGCATCCACTTACTGTGGGAATTAACCACGGCATTGATCAGTCTATCAACCTAGAAAGAGATCACTGGACATTGCACAAAAATTTGCTTATTTCTTTGTAGAAGTTTGGCATTAAACTAAACCCTTAGTTTGGGATGGGATGGGATGGGGTGGGATGGGATGGGATGGGATGGGGTGGGGGGTGGGGGGTGGAGGAAACGGGAGCACCCAGAACGAGGAGGAGACTGTCGGCCGTGCCGAGACACGGAAACATCGCACGGCTGGGGACCCGTTCCTATCGTCTTCCCCGGGGTGTGAAAGAGACTTGGCCTCCCGTCTCCTGAGAGTTCATCTCCCCAGCAACAACGGTCAGGCAAGCTGTCGGGTGTGTGTGTGTTGCGGGGGGTTGGGGGGCGGGGTGGGGAGAAAAAAGAAGACACCTTTCAAGTGAAAGGAGGGAGCGTAAAGGTCACTGAACCCTCTGACAGCGGCCTTCCATTTTCCAGACCAGTGACACGTTCCCCCAAGTCGCCCGGTTCCAGAAAACGCTTTTCGGAAACAGAATCCTCGGGGCCCGCGAACTCCTGAGGAATCCTCGGATGAGCTTCCGGGCCAGGCTATACCGTAGGCAGCGTGCTTCCCCTGAAGCCAAAGCCACGGGCTCCAGAGGGCCGCGTCCAAGAAGCTGATCTCGTACGGAACCCGGTGTCTTCTTCTCTAGGACACTCCTAGAAGCAGCAAGAGTGCCAGTTTGTGAGACTCGAAGGTGAAGCCGGCACGACGTAAACCCAGCGATGTGTGCGGTCAGAGGCCCATCTAGATTCGAGCTCCAGTTCTGGAGGGGAGCAGTGGGGACAGGAGGGTGGCCTGCGAGTCCGCCGTCCCGTCCCCACTCCTCCTGTGAACATCCGCCCCGTGGAAGGTGTCGAGGAACCTCATGACCTGACCTGCGGGGTGAACCGTCGCCAAAGACAAAGAATTCCTCCAGCCAGGCGTTGTCCGCAGCCACGAACCCCTTCCCTCCGTCGCCCGGCCTTTCAGAATGCCACGTGGAACCCTCTCGAGACGTGTGGGGCTTGGAGGTATGGGCCCCCGAATTCTCCTCGCCCGGCCCTGCAAGAAACCATTCCGTGCCTGCCCCACATGAAGACTTCTCGGGCTTTTCGGTGGACCGGGCCTCCCAGGGTGCCCCTGCACCCGGCACCCTGCGACACCCCGAGAGATCCCACGGAGAAACGTCTCCGGCCACTCGCGCGGCACCTGCCTCGCTGGCGGGCGCCCCTTCCAACCTCCCCAGAGATACGTGAGCACGGACGCTTCTTCCCCATCTGGGTCCCCTCACAGGCTCTGTGAGTTCCTGCGGTTCCGCACGCCCTCGACTTGGCTGTGGTTCGGGGCTCTGTTCTGTTCTGTGTTTGCTCTCCGGCCCACGTGATCTCTCTGGCTAGGGCACCCAGGAAAAGCGAAAAGAAATCGAGTCCGTGTGAGTACTATTCAGGCATCAAGTGGGGATACCTACCAACGACCTCTAACGTGGATCCACCAAGATGGCGGCCGTGTGGGGTTCAGGAGGATCATTTTGCGTTTTCTGGGGGCGCTGTTTGCTCTCAATGATTTCACGTGCCTTTGGGGCATGGCTCACGGAGATGGACGTGAAGCAGCAGGGCAGCCACATCTGGCGTCTCGGCCTAGCTAGGGCGGCTCCACGAGTGACCTCTCGGAACCGGGGCTGAGACCGCCATCCCTCCCCGGGCCCCCCTCGGTGGCTGGGTATGGGGGGGAGGAGGGGGAGGTTTCGGAGGGGAGACGGGAGATCTGGGCTTGTGGTTGGGGGCGCGCGGGGCCACACGTGTCATGTCATGATATTCCTGTAACGCTCCAACGAGATACGTATTATTCTCTATTCTGCAGATTGCTATCTGTATCTGAATGGAAATGTATTAGACTCTTGAAATCTGAGCCTTGACGAGGGGTGCGCCCTGTACGTCTCGGGCTACAGGCAGCATACGGAAACTGAAGATATCAGGAATCACGTATAAAGGTTCAAGTCAAAGAAACGGACCTAGTTCAGGGGCAGACTTAGTCTTCCTCGCTGCAGCCTCAAGGTAAATGCTGGGGGTACCCAGTCTATTCTTGGGAAGATACAGTGTTTATCTTAACTGTTGCCAGCAGCGCAGCTTCTCCTCTACCGGAGTTGAAATTGAGATTTAGTTCTTGCAGCTAGTAGTTCTTTTTCAGAACATCTATCGGGAAGGATCTGAATAGCTTGTCATGTCCCTGAAAATATACTAGACAACATTTGGTTCAGCTCTCGTACCCAGAGACTGGGGAAATTAAGGTGGCACTAGAAATCGCACCTTTGCGTTATATAGTATCTTTCCTGGAAAACAGGGTGCTCTTAAACTCTAATTGTATCAAACAGTAGCAGGGATAAGAAGTGCACGATCCACAAGTTTCAGTAAAGCCGGCTCTCCCGCGCCTTAACATTGTATACATTGTTAACAAAAGTTTAGAACTGGACACTCGATGGCAACAAAGAGGCATCCTGTTTGGCGTTTCTTTGGACTGCAGCCGGGAGAGGAGCAGAGCCGACTTGTTCAGTCCCCGGTCCCGCTACTCCTAGGCCTTTCCTCACACTTGACCTTGGATGCTCTGGGGCAGGTTGTGTCTGCCACAAGCACTCGATGTGTCCGGAAGCACTGAATCCTCTGTTCGTTGACTTTGTTCCCAGGACTGTCTCAGGAGGTGACGATGTTTTCCCATGGGGGAATCTGTGTCAGAGGCTTGCCAACCATACTTTCCACGTGGTTCATGAAAAGCTCACCCGTCACCGGTCACCTGTCGACTCACCATCCGTACGAGAGTCAGCACCAACACGCCCGGCAGAGCTGAGCGTCAAGAAGGGGTTGCGTGGAAAGAGATTTGTGTGCTTGGTCCTGGTCCTGGTTATAGACAGAAAGTATCAAGGGGGAATAACTCCCAGAATAAGTAGGCTTGCCTGGAATGCGAAATAGTGAGAAGAGGCCTCGCGCTTGGAGGATGGGTCAGAGCTCTAGCCACGGGAGAGTGAAAAGGAAAGGCCCGGGAAAGGGCCGTGGGGCAGGGGACGGTCTGAGCCCAGCACCAGCGGTGAAGAACGAGGAGGCACCTTGAAAGAACGTGCTGTTCGGAGGTTTGTGGTAAGAGCACACCGGTGCTGCTAAAGATGAGGCTTGTGGAACCCAGATGGTGAAGAGGAGCCAGAAACAGGCCAGGAAGGATGAGAATCCTGTGTACTGAGGACCTGCACTTCACCAAGCCCACAGCAAAGGGTGCTGTCTAGATTCAAACCCAGTCACTTGCGCAAACGCCCCTCAGCCACCTCCTCATCTACAAGGCCGACAGATACTCGGTGCGTGAGGTGCGTGTACAGTCTAGGTGGACGGCACTCACATTATCGGGCAACCACACAGCTACTACGTGCTTTGAAAGAACCAACAGTGAGCTGATAGCTTTTTCTGGATCTGCCTATAAGCAAAGATACCGCTCGCTGCATACTGTGGATCTCGACTCCTGTCTCACGTCTCCATGAAGCCATCAGAAAAGTCCTGTTCGTGCTCCCTCTCAGGCCAGGAATGACACTTAAAGTGTAACGTGCTCACGAAGTCCTCAGAGATTCATGGATTTGAATCGAGAAATTCCACCTGGTCCTTTCGCTCCCGATCCACTCCTGCTCTCACCACTACTACCACACGAGCGAGTTCACCTGAATTAGCTCGCACACGTGGGGATGGAGTTAGCTTTCGGCACACGGATATTTAGAAATTCCATGGCAGTATGCCAGGTATTCACATTATGTATCAGATATTCGCCTAATTTGATAATAAGAGAGCTCATGCCTCAGGCATAACTTCAGGCAGATTTCCCCTCCAACAGAAACAGCTCAGATGGGCTGGCAGCCCGAGAAAACGAGCAACTGCCACTGACAGACTGAGACACCTATGGGCTCCCTCCATGGGGAGACCTTCTGCCAAGGCTTCTCCCTCAAGGGCCGTGACCCAGCCTGCGGGCATCAGCTGAGGAGAAGGGGAGGTGGGTGCCCCGGAAACCAGCCGCGCTCGAGTCAGTCTCCCAGGAGCTCTCATTCCAGCTCTGGACACTCACTCCCGGGCCTGGGTTCTCACTCCCGCTTTCAGATGGATCCCAGGCCCTTCTTCAGAGAAGTTCCTCCAGATGAGTCCCCAGCCACCAGTGGGCCTCATTCGACCTTGCTGGACCTCCCTCCCCTTCTGAAGCTAGGTTCCGTCTCTCTCTTCACAAAACTTTAAGTCCAAAATAGATTGTTAACAATGACTTGCCATTTCCTTTTGTTCTCACCACTATTCTGACTACTTGCATTTAATTCTGCTCACCTTTGGATTGCTTATGACACTCCAGGCCACTGAAAAAAGAGAGTGTCCATTCTGAGCTCAAAGATTCTCAGGCGGCATTTGGGCCTCACTTTACCTCTGCTGGAGACCTAGGAAGGTGGCAGGTGACCGGGACCTGCCAAGAGCAGAGCAGAAGCTGTGCCCCTGAGCAGTGGTGCCTGGCTCTCTCTCATTGGTCGCAGAGGGTCTGCAAGATTCGAGGGGGTTCTTGACGGCCCCACCATGCTGGCGAGCCGTGTCGTCTCATCTCATCGGGAATCTGACCCCTCATCAGCAAGCGTAGCCATGTGCCCGCACCCTGAGTCTCTAAACCCTTCCCAGACCATCGCTCGGCCCGCCTTCTCCTCTCGGGCAGAATGAACCTGGGCTTCTCTCCTGGGACAGGTCCTTCTGTGTCATGGGATGTCCTCTTTACTCCTATTGCCGGCAATAGGAGTATTGATGGGCTGCTCATAGGTCAGAGACTCCTCATTCGTATTACCCAGAGGCTTTTCTTCAGTCAGTAAATTTTGTTCCTTTGACCTTAAAGGGATTGCCTTTGAAGACTATCATTTCTGACCTAGTCGCAAACCGTCTCTTTTGAGGAACTTCCTTAGGGTTCCAGGGATTAAGACAGTTTGCTTCCATTGCAAAGGGCACAGATTCATTCCTCGATTGCAGGATCTAGATCTCCTATGCCTCACACTGTAGCCAAAAAGGTATATTTTAAATATAAAAGGGCCAAGCATAAACCTACTACTTTCCCTTTCCATTATTATGATAATAATCTAATTCTCTTCAAGGCAACACAAATGTTTCTTACTAACTAGAAGGATCATGTCGCGGAAATTATAAAGAGAAAAACAGGGAATTACTTCATGATATCTCACTACATCCGTCTCTGATCCGACGTAGGAAAAATCAAGGAAGTCCACGTAAAGTATCATCTTTAAATAGAGCTCTCCGCTTTGAGAGAATAGAACTAAACTCATTAAAACTAAGTTTTCCAGTATGTGGCTGCTTTGAAATCTTGCATCCAACCAACAATTCTGGAACCTATGATAATTCAGAATTGAGTAACCGATGACACAAACACTCTATTAGTCAGGGGGACGTTTTGGATCGCCTGAGTTCTACGTTCTCAATGTTATCAAGCCAGACACAATCTTCACGGTTTTTCATAGATCTTGTAATATCTTTTTTAAAATTTCAACTTTTTTGAGGTATAATTGACATATAAAATTGCAAGAAATTGAAATATAACTGTGGTGATTTCATGTGTTTACGATGTGAAAGGATTCCTCATCCAGTTAATTCATATCACCTCACATATTTCACCTTCTTTTTTTTTTCTTCCCTCCATCTTTCCTACTTAGATTTTATCTTCATAAGATTTCATTTATACAAAACATGTCAAAAAGATTGCCGTGTTTTACATGAGATCCTCAGACTCTATTCATCTTATAGCTGAATATTTGTTCCCTTTTACCAACCTCTCCCCATAGCCCTAGTAACCACTTTTCTACTCTCTGTATGAGTTTTACTTTTTCCGGGATGCAATATCAGAGCCAGTCCTGAAATTTCCTCCAATTACAATTCTTCTCTCAGAGTCATCAGTCCATTTTGTGTTCTCTTTCATGTTTTACAATATTACTCCTAGGCGTCTCGGCCTAGCTAGGGCGGTTTCACAAGTGACCTCTCAGAACCGCGGCTGAGACCTCCATCCCTCCCCGGGCCCCCCTCGGTGGCTGGGCGCTGGGGTGGTGGGGGGTGGGGAGAGGAGTCGGGGGAGCTGGTCTAGGGGTTGGGGGCGGGTGAGGGCCAGGGGACCGTCCCCGGTGGTCCCGCTGAGACGTGAAGGCAGGTTCTGTCCCGCTGAGAACTTCCTGCCTTCGGGCGTGTGAGAGGAGCAGATTTCTCTCCAATCCAAGGCCATGCATCATTTTTGGCCTGTTCAACAAGGCTAGACAAGCACGTATTTGTGTGTCTATCTTGGCTTGTTTTCTGACGGAGGCCAAAGACCTCTTCAGGCGTGTCCAAAGGATCTGCCAGGGTGGGAGGGTGCAGGTCAATCCATGTGTCAAGAGAGCCAGAGAATCTGTCACAGCTGTGACTCAGGCCTTTTTCAGAAACAGGCCAACTTTGATGATTCCCCTGGACAGGAATCACCGCAGAAGTTTCCTTGAAGGGATCGAGTTGCAGGAGTCGGGGGCGTGGCCCCGCCGCCGCCAGAGGGCTTCCTCAGCCAGGCAAGGCCGGCCGCTGGCCGGGGCTATTGTCTGTGGGCCCCACCCCCACCGCCACCCTCCACCCTCCCCTCCCCCTCCCCCTTCCCCTTCCCCTCCCCCTCCCCCTCCCCCTCCCGCTCCCCCTGCAGGGCCCCTCGTGGGATAGCTTCATTCAAATGCAGAACGCTTTCCAGTCAAGGAAGAGCCTTTGGACTTTGCCTCGATTGAATGGTGATCCGCCCCGACCCCACCCCCATTTCTCCACCTTGAGGCTGCCCCTTCAGCACCGCGCGGAGGAATGGGCCTGGGGGGGGGGGGAGGGAGGCTGAGGGACAAACTCGCCTTGGGTCAGGCCAAAGGAGTCTCCTCCTTTTCGTAACCCAGGAAACCCCGCTAATGCATGTGAGGATCACGGACGTGCGTCGAAGCAGCCATCATCTCTTGACATCTTCCTCCGTGGGAGGCGTTTTTCCTTCCTGCCTGCCTTCAGAGAGACAGAAAAGGAGGGAGGGGCAGAGCGTTCCGCTGGCGCTGGCCGGTTCTTAAGTCACTTGAATCCAAAACACTCCATAGGGCACGGAGGGGTGCGTGCGTGGGGTGGGGTGGGGGCGGCGGCCTACTCCGGACCCCAGGCGTTCCCTCCTCTGACACTTGCCTGGAACCCATGAAAAGCTGAGCTGGTGACTGTGTGTGTGTGTGAATGCGTGCATGTGCGCGTGTCCGTGAGAGAAGGCACGTGTGCGTGAGAGAAAAAGAGAAAAAGGAAGGAGAGAAAGAAAGAGAGAGAGAGAAAGAAAGAGAAGGAAAGAAAGAGAGAGAGAGAGACAGAGAGAGAAAGAAAGAAAGGAAGACAGACAGACAGAGAGGGAGGGAGGGAGGGAGGGGGAGAGAGAGAGAGAGAGAGAAAGAAAGAATGAAAGAAAGAAAGAAAAAGAAAAGAAAATCCAGAATGAAAGGAGGAAGGAACGAGGGAAGGAGGGAGGGACCAAATAGGTTAGTTAGTACGGGCCTCCCTGTCATGGAAAAGAGTCTCTGAGCACAGATCCTCCGTTCAGTGAACCAGTTCTCATATCTCCTCTCAGGAGGCTGTGATGTCGATGGACGGGTTTGGGAAAGCAGGCCTGGGGTGCAAGCAATCAGGTATTTCCTCAGAGGCACTTGTAGGGAAACCAAGGAAACACACAGGTTCATCCCTGGAGCGGATTCGAAACCAGTCGGTGCAGGGGGAGTCAGTCAAGGAGATTTCTAGATGTCAGGGTCGGGTCCTGGAGCGGGTTGCCATGCCCTTCTCCAGGAGACCTTCCTGGCCCGGGGATGGAACCCGGGTCTCCTGCATCGCAGGCAGACTCTTGACCGTGTGAGCCACCAAGGAAGCTCTGTCGGAAATGTTCACCGAGTCCTCTTGTTGTAGCCACGCGTTCTGGGAAACAAACTCACTCAGAAGGACCATGCAGGTAGTGGAGTGCAGTTTCTTACACCAGCGGGCCCAAGGCAGAGTCTTCTCTTAGCCAAGGACCCCAACCAGCATTCGTGAAAATCTTTTATACCTCAGGGGTATGTGTCTGAACCCACCACCCCAAATTCCTTGAGACTTACCTAAACAAAGGAAGGGTAAAGACAATCCCGATAACCCCATCATTCATGTGTTATAAGACGAGATACACAGTGGACATTTATTCACAGGCCTGTGGTCATATCCTGATACACATAATGGAACTGATGGCTTTGTTCTGTGACAGAGATAATTAGCATATTCTTTTAGGCCACGGAGAGTCCAAGTACAAGCCCCAAAGGCTGTTTTATCCGGGTGTGTGTGTGTGTGTGTGTGTGTGTGTGTGTGCGCGCGCGCGCACGCGCGGGCAGGCGCCTGCGTGTGTGTGTGTGCGTGTCCGGTTTTCCATTGGTATGCCCCTTCTATAGACACCGGGCACAAAGTTCAGAGTCCATTGGGAGGGTGACCGTGCGTGTAGCCTCATGTTCGCAGCCTGGCCTAAGATGGAGTCCAGCTCTGTCTGTTTCCTCCTTCACTCTAGCTTCCATCTGCAGAGCTTCAGGCACAGGGCCTTTTGAGTTCTCCGTCAGAAGGGCAAGAGATGGTGGCAAATGTCCCCCCAGAGAGGGTTGTCCCCTCTGACAGAGCTTCCGATATCGGAGGCAACTCAGAAAACTTCAGGATCCAGTCCCACTTTCGGGGGAAGCACCACAGGCAAAGGACCAAACACACGTGGCCCAGGAATCTCCCATCCAGAAGTGGATATCCCCGTTTCACAGAAACATCCTCTGGGCCCCTAAGGAACGTATGGAAATCACTCTCTCGCCAAGGAGAGAAGAATCCTCACTGAGAGTTTCTGAAGTCTGGAAGGACCAGGTAGAGAGAAAAAGAGAAACGATTCTATTCCGCTGACAGGGGCATTATTGTTTGAAGCGACCAAGTGGATGTCCGTCTTTTCCAATTCCCATTTTAAACATTGTGTCCTTTCCGGTCCTTTGTGGTCTCTTTGGATCTGGAAAGCAACAGAGTTAACGGTAAGGTCCTTTTTTTTTTTTTTTTTTTTTATGATTATGATTATTTTCCCCCCCTGCCTGTCTGCCTGTCCCTCCCCCTCTTCTCTCTGTCTCTCGCGCTTTTCACTCAGGTTAGGGAATTCACAACAACAACAACAAAAGTAGTGAGAAATCTGTATTTCTGCAGGTCAGGAAGCAACAGGTAAGAACTAGACATGGAACACAACAGGCTGGTTCCAAATAGGGTAAGGAGTCCATCAAGGCTCTCTATCATCACCCTGCTTATTTAACTTACATGCCGAGTACAGCATCACGAGACACGCTGGGCTGGATGAAGCACAAGCTGGAATCAAAATGGCTGGGAGAAATAGCAATCCCCTCAGATATGCAGATGACACCACCCTTATGGCAGAAATGAAGTATAGAGTGGGTTTACAAAGTCGTGCTCGTTTCGGGTTTTCAGATTCTTTTCCCTCAGAGGTGAATCCAAAGTAGGAAGCCTACATTTCCTGTGCTGCCTGGTAGGTGCTTGTGGATTGTATGATGTACATGTCGTATGTGTACACGTTCAACCCGACCTCCTAAGTGGACCGTCCTGCCCCTCCCCGCCCCAACGTATTTTCGTCAAGAAGTCAGGCATCCATTTGAGCATCCTACTCCTCAGGTCATCCGATCCCATGGAAGAAGTCAATCCTCCCGTTTTTCCATCGGTCCTCTACACGTCGCCTGATGATGATGGGGGGTGACCGGAAGACTGACAGTTCTGAAGAATTTTGCAAGAGATTCGGTGAAGGCTCCTAGGATTTGCTCAGTGAAGTGGGTGGCGTGTCAACCACTAGGGACCGTGGAAGGTATGCCCCAAGTGGCAAACAGCGTTACCTTCCACAGAGAAAGCTCTACCTAGCATACCAAGGATGCTTGACCACGCACCCGCCCCGCCCCCCCCCAGGTGACAGGCGTGACGGGTCAGACTGTAGAAATCTTCCTGTCAAGGGTGTATTAACAGGCAGAGGCACCTTAGAGGCACCCTGTCCTGTGAAGCTGGAGGTGGGGAGGAAGGGGCAGAGGGACGATGAAGAAGGGAAGGAGAAAGTGAGGGACAGGGACACCACACAGTGTGTGTGGGGGGCGTGTCTGTGCCGTGTGTGGGTTCCACGTGGGTGTGTGCGCCTGTGGGTGCGGGTGTGAGGGGAGGCGGGCAGAGGCAGAGGCAGGGAGACACACAGCCAGGTCAAGGATAACATAATGTGTGTGGGGGGAGGGGCGGGGGTGGGTGGGTGCGTGCGTGCGTGGTGTGTGCGTGGGGGGGGGTGGCGCACAGGACCGTGTGTGAAGGAGGGCAGTGTGTGGGGGGCAAGTGTGTGTGTGGGGGGGTGTCTGTGCTGTGTGCGGGTGCCACGTGGTTGTTAAGCGGGGGGTGGGGGGGAGGGGCGGGCAGAGAGACACACCCGGGCCAAGGACAACGTACTGTGTGGCGGAGCGGGCGGGGGGTGGGTGGGAGTGTGGGTGCGGGGTGTGTGCGTGTGTGCGGTGCCCCATAGGACCGTGGGGGGGGGCAGTGTGTGTGTGGGGGTGTGGGTCTGTGCTGTGTGCAGATCCCACGTAAGTGTGAGTGAGGGGAGGGGCAGAGGTAGAGGCAGAGGGACACAGCCAGGCCAAGGACAACATAGTTTGGGGGAGGGTCGGGGTGGGGGGTGCGAGTGTGCGTGCGGGGTGTGTGCGTGTGTGCGATGGCGCCTAGGACTGTGCGGGGGGGCGGGCAGTGTGTGGGGGGTGGTGTGTCTGTGCTGTGTGCGGGTGCCACGTGGGTGTGTGCGCCTGTGGGTGCGGGTGTGGGGGAGGGGAGCGGGCAGTGACAGCGGCAGAGAGAGACAGCCAGGCCAAGGACAACGTAGTGTGTGGGGGAGCGGGCGGGGGGTGGGAGTGTGGGTGTGGGGTGTGTGCGTGTGTGCGGTGGCCCATAGGACCGTGGGGGGGCAGTGTGTGTGTGGGGGGGTGTCTGTGCTGTGTGCAGGTCCCACGGAGGTGTGAGTGGGGGGAGGGGCAGAGGCAGAGAGACACAGCCAGGCCAAGGACAACATAGTGGGGGGGGGGCGGGGGGGTGGGAGTGTGCGTGCGGGGTGTGTGCGCGTGTGCGATGGCGCATAGGACCGTGTGTGGGGTGTTGCGTGTGTGCGACGGCACATAGGACCGTGTGTGGGGTGTTGTGTCTGTGCTGTGTGGGAATGCCACGGGGGTGTGTCCGGGTGTGTGGGGGGGCGGGCAGTGACAGAGGCAGAGAGAGACAGCCAGGCCAAGGACAACGTAGTGTGTGTGGGCGGGGTCGGGGTGCGGGGTGGGAGTGTGCGTGCAGGGTGTGTGCGGAGGCGCCTAGGACCGTGCGGGGGGGCGGGCAGTGTGTGGGGGGTGGTGTGTCTGTGCTGTGTGCGGGTGCCACGTGGGTGTGTGCGCCTGTGGGTGCGGGTGTGGGGGAGGGGAGCGGGCAGTGACAGCGGCAGAGAGAGACAGCCAGGCCAAGGACAACGTAGTGTGTGGGGGAGGGGGCGGGGGGGAGTGTGGGTGCGGGGTGTGTGCGGTGGCCCATAGGACCGTGGGGGGGGCAGTGTGTGTGTGTGGGGGGGTGTCTGTGCTGTGTGCAGGTCCCACGGAGGGGTGAGTGGGGGGAGGGGCAGAGGCAGAGGCAAAGAGACACAGCCAGGCCAAGGACAACATAGTGTGGGGGGGGCGGGGCGGGGGGTGGGAGTGTGCGTGCGGGGTGTGTGCGTGTGTGCGATGGCACCTAGGACCGTGTGTGTAGGGGGGCAGTGTGGGGGGATATTGTGTCTGTGCTGTGTGCGAATGCCACGGGGGTGTGTGCGCCTGTGGGTGCGGGTGTGGGAGGGGCGGGCAGTGACAGAGGCAGAGAGAGACAGCCAGGCCAAGGACAACGTAGTGTGGGTGGGCGGGTTCGGGGTGCGGGGTGGGGAGTGTGCGTGCGGGGTGTGTGCGTGTGTGCGGAGGCGCCTAGGACCGCGCGGGGGGGGGCAGTGTGTGTGTAGGGGGGGGTGTCTCTGCTGTGTGCGGGTGCCACGTGGGTGTGAGGGGGGCGGCGGGCAGAGAGACACACAGCCAGGCCAAGGACAACATAGTGTGTGGAGGGGGAGGGGCGGGGGTGGGTGGGGGGTGTGTCTGTGCTGTGTGCGGGTGCCACGTGGTTGTTAAGGGGGGGGCGGGCAGAGAGACACACAGCCAGGCCAAGGACAACATAGTGTGTGGGGGAGGGGCGGGGGGGTGAGAAGCAGTGTGGGTGCCGGGTGTGTGCGTGGGTGCGGTGGCCCATAGGACCGTGTGGGGGAGGGCAGTGTGTGTGGGGGGTGTGTGTCTGTGCTGTGTGCAGGTCCCACGTAGTTGTGAGTGGGGGGAGGGGCAGAGGCAGAGGCAGAGGCAGAGAGACACACAGCCAGGCCAAGGACAACATAGTGGGGCGGGGTGGGGGGGGTGGGAGTGTGCGTGCGGGGTGTGTGCCTGTGTGCGGTGGCGCATAGGGCCGTGTGTGTAGGGGGCCAGTGTCGGGGTGGTGGTGTGTCTGTGCGCCACGTGGGTGTGGGGGGGGGCCGGCAGAGAGACAGAGCCAGTCCAAGGACAACGCTGTGTGTGTGTGTGAGTGGGTGTGCAGGGTGTGGCCGGCGTGTGTGCGGGTGCTGCGTAGGGCCGTGCGGGAGTGCGTGCGCTGTGTGTGTACGCGTTGGGGGCGTGGGCAGCGTGTGTAGGTGGTGCGGGCAGAGACAGAAAGACACAGTCAGCAAAGGACAACGTGCACAGATATTCTTCTGAATATTTGCTTGTGTTTTCTGAGCTCATCACCTCCGGGATCAAGCTCACTCCCGTGCAACGGGAGTCTGCCCCCCTCACCTCAGCCACCACCGGCCAGCACTTGTCTTGGGCAGACAAGGGAGTGTTCCGATTTGGCCGGCGCGGGGGGGGGGGGGGGTGGGGTGGCGGAGGAGTGGGGTGGGTGCGCAGGGTTTCGTTGTCACGAGGCGAACTTTGACCCTTGTGTTCTGCCCCTGAACCTCACTGGAGAGACTGGACCCGCGTGACCTGTCACGTCTTGGTTTCAACATCCTTGGCGGGAGAACTAAGATTCCCCCATGCGAAGTGATCAGGCCAGAGAGAAGGAAGTCGATTCCCTTGGGATCCAATGCCCGTTTTCTCGAATCCAGTTAAGTTTCGTCAAGATTTCCCACCCAAACCGAAAAGCCGAAGTGGCTACCTATCCCCGCCCCCTTGACCTCTGTCCCAAGGTGCCCCTCCCACACCGCCTCCTTCCACAGCCTCAAGGCATTCAAGAGTTAGCCGGCCCGGGCCGGCTCCATCCGTGGTCGCCCCGCCCCAAGACCCTCTGAAAAAGCGCCCGACAGGCAGGTGGCGCCCGACCCCCAACCAGCTATCCAGTGAGCCAGCCCCAGCATAGGAGCTTAGTGGGCGACCGACGGGGACTCGTTGCCAGACGGAGCCCATCCTAGTTCGCGTTTCTCCGCTCAGTCAACGGCGCAGACAGGAGAACGGGATCCGCCCACACTTCTCGAGAACGTCCCTGGGCGAGGGATGACGGACGCACGGACGGACGGGACGGGAAGGATTCTTGACTCCCCACCCACGGAGCAGCGGAATGCACTCCCATCCGAGGGGGATCGCAGGCCCACGTCAGACGGTGTGAGCACACGCCCCAGAACAACAACTCGCCAGCATCCCCGTCCGTGTCCCCGTCACCATCTTTGGGCACGCCAGGAGAAAGCCCTTTTGTGACCCGGACGACGGCTCTTTCGGCAAAAGCAACGTTGAGCAACGGCACAAATGAAGAGACTTGGATTTGAAACGACGCGTTCATATAGCAGCGCCTCAAAAGCAAAAGCACGCACTCGTCCCTCACATAACCGCAACCAACAAACCCGACGCACCTGAAAAAGAAAAAGCAAACGGAAGAGAACGGGTCGATCTGGCGGCTCGGTCGCCGAGACCAGATCAACCCCGGAAGGCAGGGCGAGCCGAGAGCCCACTCGGGTGAGGTCGAGCGGGATCAACACGGCAGCTCGGCGGCAGAGGTCGCGAGTGGGAGAGGTCCGTCCGGGTGCTCGACCCGCGGGCGCTGGCCGCTCTGCGGCCCAGTGAGGGAAGGAGGGGGGGAGGGGCGGAGACCCTGACAACTGGGCGACGCGCGCGCGCTGGCGGCTCGGCTGGCGAGGTCGCGAGTGGGAGAGGCCCGGCCGGCAGGTGGACCCGCGGGCACCGACAGCTCGGCGGCAGAGTGAGGAAAGTGGGGGGAGGGGCAGACAGCCTGACAACCGGGCGACGGGCGCGCGCTGGCGGCTCGGCGGGCGAGGTCGCGAGTGGGAGAGGCCCGGCCGACAGCTGGACCCGCGGGCACCGCCAGCTCGGCGGCAGAGTGAGGGAAGGAGGGAGGAGGGGCGGAGTCCCTGCCAGGCGGGCGACGCGCGCGCGCCGGCGGCTGGGCGCCATAGGTCGCGAGTGCGAGAGGCCCGGCCGACAGGTGGACACGCGGGCACCGCCAGCTCGGCGGCAGAGTGAGGGAAGGGGGGGGAGGGGCAGACACCCTGACAACCGGGCGACGGGCGCGTGCTGGCGGCTCGGCGGGCGAGGTCGCGAGTGGGAGAGGCCCGGCCGACAGCTGGACCCGCGGGCACCGCCAGCTCGGCGGCAGAGTGAGGGAAGGAGGGAGGAGGGGCGGAGTCCCTGCCAGGCGGGCGACGCGCGCGCGCTGGCGGCTCGGCGGCAGAGGTCGCGAGTGCGAGAGGCCCGGCCGACAGGTGGACACGCGGGCACCGCCAGCTCGGCGGCAGAGTGAGGGAAGGAGGGAGGAGGGGCGGAGTCCCTGCCAGGCGGGCGACGCGCGCGCGCTGGCGGCTCGGCGGCAGAGGTCGCGAGTGCGAGAGGCCCGGCCGACAGGTGGACACGCGGGCACCGCCAGCTCGGCGGCAGAGTGAGGGAAGGGGGGGAGGGGCAGACAGCCTGACAACCGGGCGACGGGCGCGCGCTGGCGCCTCGGCTGGCGAGGTCGCGAGTGGGAGAGGCCCTGCCCGCAGGTGGACACGCGGGCACCCGCAGCTCGTCGAGAGTTAGGGAAGGGGGGAAGTTAGGGAAGGGGGGGAGGGGATAGAACCCCGTCGGGCTCGTCGACCCGCGGCTCCTGGCGGCTCTGCGGCCGAGTTAGGGGAGGAGTGGGGGAGGGGCAGACAGCCTGACAGCCGGGCGACGGGCGCGCGCTGGCGGCTCGGCGGGCGAGGTCGCGATTGGGAGAGGCCCCGCCCGCAGGTGGACACGCCGGCACCCGCAGCTCGTCGAGAGTTAGGGAAGGGGGGGAGTTAGGGAAGGGGGGGAGGGGATAGAACCCCTTCGGACTCGTCGACCCGCGGCTCCTGGCGGCTCTGCGGCCGAGTTAGGGGAGGAGGGGGGGAGGGGCAGACAGCCTGACAGCCGGGCGACGGGCGCGCGCTGCCGGCTCGGCGGGCGAGGTCGCGAGTGGGAGAGGCCCTGCCCGCAGGTGGACCCGCGGGCACCCGCAGCTCGTCGACAGGGTTAGGGAAGGGGGGGAGGGGATAGAGCCCCGTCGGGCTCGTCGACCCGCGGCTCCTGGCGGCTCTGCGGCCGAGTTAGGGAAGGGGGGGAGGGGCAGACTCCCTGCCAGGCGGGCGACGCGCGCGCGCTGGCGGCTGGGCGCCATAGGTCGCGAGTGCGAGAGGCCCGGCCGACAGGTGGATACGCGGGCACCGCCAGCTCGGCGGCAGAGTGAGGGAAGGGGGGGAGGGGCAGACACCCTGACAACCGGGCGACGGGCGCGTGCTGGCGGCTCGGCGGGCGAGGTCGCCAGTGGGAGAGGCCCGGCCGACAGCTGGACCCGCGGGCACCGCCAGCTCGGCGACAGAGTGAGGGAAGGAGGGAGGAGGGGCGGAGTCCCTGCCAGGCGGGCGACGCGCGCGCGCTGGCGGCTCGGCGGCAGAGGTCGCGAGTGCGAGAGGCCCGGCCGACAGGTGGACACGCGGGCACCGCCAGCTCGGCGCAGAGTGAGGAAAGGGGGGAGGAGGGGCAGACACCCTGACAGCCGGGAGACGGGCTCGCGCTGGCGGCTCGGCGGGCGAGGTCGCGAGTGGGAGAGGCCCTGCCGGCAGGTGGACACGCGGGCACCCGCAGTTCGTCGACAGGGTGAGGGAAGGGGGGGAGGGGATAGAGCCCCGTCGGGCTCGTCGACCCGCGGCTCCTGGCGGCTCTGCGGCCGAGTTAGGGGAGGAGTGGGGGAGGGGCAGACAGCCTGACAGCCGGGCGACGGGCGCGCGCTGCCGTCTCGGCGGGCGAGGTCGCGAGTGGGAGGGGCCCTGCCCGCAGGTGGACCCGCGGGCACCCGCAGCTCGTCGTCAGGGTTAGGGAAGGGGGGGAGTTAGGGAAGGGGGGGAGGGGCTAGAACCCCGTCGCGCTGGTCGACCCGCGGCTCCTGGCGGCTCTGCGGCCGAGTTAGGGGAGGAGTGGGGGAGGGGCAGACAGCCTGACAGCCGGGCGACGGGCGCGCGCTGCCGTCTCCGCGGGCGAGGTCGCGAGTGGGAGGGGCCCTGCCCGCAGGTGGACCCGCGGGCACCCGCAGCTCGTCGTCAGGGTTAGGGAAGGGGGGGAGTTAGGGAAGGGGGGGAGGGGCTAGAACCCCGTCGCGCTGGTCGACCCGCGGCTCCTGGCGGCTCTGCGGCCGAGTTAGGGGAGGAGTGGGGGAGGGGCAGACAGCCTGACAGCCGGGCGACGGGCGCGCGCTGCTGTCTCGGCGGCAGAGGTCGCGAGTGCGAGAGGCCCGGCCGACAGGTGGACCCTCGGGCACCCGCAGCTCGTCGACAGGGTTAGGGAAGGGGGGGAGTTAGGGAAGGGGGGGAGGGGCTAGAACCCCGTCGGGCTCGTCGACCCGCGGCTCCTGGCGGCTCTGCGGCCGAGTTAGGGAAGGGGGGGGAGGGGCAGACTCCCTGCCAGGCGGGCGACGCGCGCGCGCCGGCGGCTGGGCGCCATAGTTCGCGAGTGCGAGAGGCCCGGCCGACAGGTGGACACGCGGGCACCGCCAGCTCGGCGGCAGAGTGAGGGAAGGGGGGGAGGGGCAGACACCCTGACAACCGGGCGACGGGCGCGTGCTGGCGGCTCGGCGGGCGAGGTCGCGAGTGGGAGAGGCCCGGCCGACAGCTGGACCCGCGGGCACCGCCAGCTCGGCGGCAGAGTGAGGGAAGGAGAGAGGAGGGGCGGAGTCCCTGCCAGGCGGGCGACGCGCGCGCGCTGGCGGCTGGGCGCCATAGGTCGCGAGTGCGAGAGGCCCGGCCGACAGGTGGACACGCGGGCACCGCCAGCTCGGCGGCAGAGTGAGGGAAGGAGGGAGGAGGGGCGGAGTCCCTGCCAGGCGGGCGACGCGCGCGCGCTGGCGGCTCGGCGGCAGAGGTCGCGAGTGCGAGAGGCCCGGCCGACAGGTGGACACGCGGGCACCGCCAGCTCGGCGGCAGAGTGAGGGAAGGGGGGGAGGGGCAGACAGCCTGACAACCGGGCGACGGGCGCGCGCTGGCGCCTCGGCTGGCGAGGTCGCGAGTGGGAGAGGCCCTGCCCGCAGGTGGACACGCGGGCACCCGCAGCTCGTCGAGAGTTAGGGAAGGGGGGGGAGTTAGGGAAGGGGGGGAGGGGATAGAACCCCGTCGGGCTCGTCGACCCGCGGCTCCTGGCGGCTCTGCGGCCGAGTTAGGGGAGGAGGGGGGGAGGGGCAGACAGCCTGACAGCCGGGCGACGGGCGCGCGCTGCCGTCTCGGCGGGCGAGGTCGCGAGTGGGAGGGGCCCTGCCCGCAGGTGGACCCGCGGGCACCCGCAGCTCGTCGACAGGGTTAGGGAAGGGGGGGAGTTAGGGAAGGGGGGGAGGGGCTAGAACCCCGTCGGGCTCGTCGACCCGCGGCTCCAAGCGGCTCTGCGGCCGAGTTAGGGGAGGAGGGGGGGAGGGGCAGACAGCCTGACAGCCGGGCGACGGGCGCGCGCTGCCGGCTCGGCGGGCGAGGTCGCGAGTGGGAGAGGCCCTGCCCGCAGGTGGACCCGCGGGCACCCGCAGCTCGTCGACAGGGTTAGGGAAGGGGGGGAGGGGATAGAGCCCCGTCGGGCTCGTCGACCCGCGGCTCCTGGCGGCTCTGCGGCCGAGTTAGGGAAGGGGGGGGAGGGGCAGACTCCCTGCCAGGCGGGCGACGCGCGCGCGCCGGCGGCTGGGCGCCAAAGTTCGCGAGTGCGAGAGGCCCGGCCGACAGGTGGACACGCGGGCACCGCCAGCTCGGCGGCAGAGTGAGGGAAGGGGGGGAGGGGCAGACACCCTGACAACCGGGCGACGGGCGCGTGCTGGCGGCTCGGCGGGCGAGGTCGCGAGTGGGAGAGGCCCTGCCGACAGCTGGACCCGCGGGCACCGCCAGCTCGGCGACAGAGTGAGGGAAGGAGGGAGGAGGGGCGGAGTCCCTGCCAGGCGGGCGACGCGCGCGCGCTGGCGGCTCGGCGGCAGAGGTCGCGAGTGCGAGAGGCCCGGCCGACAGGTGGACACGCGGGCACCGCCAGCTCGGCGCAGAGTGAGGAAAGGGGGGAGGAGGGGCAGACACCCTGACAGCCGGGAGACGGGCTCGCGCTGGCGGCTCGGCGGGCGAGGTCGCGAGTGGGAGGGGCCCTGCCCGCAGGTGGACCCGCGGGCACCCGCAGCTCGTCGTCAGGGTTAGGGAAGGGGGGGAGTTAGGGAAGGGGGGGAGGGGCTAGAACCCCGTCGCGCTGGTCGACCCGCGGCTCCTGGCGGCTCTGCGGCCGAGTTAGGGGAGGAGTGGGGGAGGGGCAGACAGCCTGACAGCCGGGCGACGGGCGCGCGCTGCCGTCTCCGCGGGCGAGGTCGCGAGTGGGAGGGGCCCTGCCCGCAGGTGGACCCGCGGGCACCCGCAGCTCGTCGTCAGGGTTAGGGAAGGGGGGGAGTTAGGGAAGGGGGGGAGGGGCTAGAACCCCGTCGCGCTGGTCGACCCGCGGCTCCTGGCGGCTCTGCGGCCGAGTTAGGGGAGGAGTGGGGGAGGGGCAGACAGCCTGACAGCCGGGCGACGGGCGCGCGCTGCTGTCTCGGCGGCAGAGGTCGCGAGTGCGAGAGGCCCGGCCGACAGGTGGACCCTCGGGCACCCGCAGCTCGTCGACAGGGTTAGGGAAGGGGGGGAGTTAGGGAAGGGGGGGAGGGGCTAGAACCCCGTCGGGCTCGTCGACCCGCGGCTCCTGGCGGCTCTGCGGCCGAGTTAGGGAAGGGGGGGGAGGGGCAGACTCCCTGCCAGGCGGGCGACGCGCGCGCGCCGGCGGCTGGGCGCCATAGTTCGCGAGTGCGAGAGGCCCGGCCGACAGGTGGACACGCGGGCACCGCCAGCTCGGCGGCAGAGTGAGGGAAGGGGGGGAGGGGCAGACACCCTGACAACCGGGCGACG
>NC_137288.1:11747500-11780000 GCF_054371585.1 Giraffa tippelskirchi | reverse complement strand
GGGCGGCGGGCTCCCTCCTCCCCACACCCCTGTCGCGAGCCCGCCGCCCCGGCGGCCCCGGGAGCCGGGCCGGGGACCCCCCCACCGGCCAGGCCACGCCACGGGACGGCCGACGCGCGCCCTCGCGTCCTTCCGTCCACCCGCCCCGGGGGGGGCGGGGGAGGCCGGGCGGCGAGGACACGGCGACCGGCCCGCGGGGGCAGACCGGGGAGGACCCGACCCGCGGCTCGGGCGAGCGCACCGGAGCGGGAGCGCGGCGGGAGGCTGACGGGGAAGGGTGGGAGTCCCGCTGCTCGCTCCCCCCTCGACCGGCACGCGACGACGTCGGCGGCGGACGGGCGGCGGCACGGGCCACGGATCGGGGCCGCGGCAGGCCCGGGAGGCGAGACGCACCAGGGCGCGGCCCCGAGGAAGCAGCAGACGGGGGAGCGGACCGAAGCGGACGGACGGACGGAGAGGGGCACCGACGAGCTGCGGCCGCGTGAGGCCAACGCCGCGCGAGACGCGGCGGCGGCGCGGAACCGGCGGCGGAGAGGTGGGGTGGCCGCGCGCCACCGCGAGGAGGATGGCTCGAAACGACCCGGGGGAAGCGAGTCGGCCACCGGGGCGCACCGCGGGATCTCACCGCCGGAGGCCTCCCAGCACAGGGGCGGTCCCGCGGCACACCCGGGGCGGCGGACTGGCCTCTCCGGCCCCCCCCACACCCCCAAGCGGAGGGTGGGGGAGGCTCCCCTCACGGGGGCTCGCGCCCACCGCCACCTACACACACACACCCAGAGCCGCGGCCGGCCCGGGAGAACGCTCTCCCGCCTGCGTACCGGCGTGCCCGCCACGGCCCTCACTCGCGCGGCCCCGCCGCGCCAGGCCCCTCCCCTCACTTCTCTCAGGGACTCCGAGGGCACTGCTCCGCCCGGGGACGACACCCACAGGAGGCGAAGCCGACTCGGTCCCAGACAGGGGGGAAGGGCACGCGGGCGGTCGCACGCGCGGGCCGAGGAGGAAGGCCGGCAGCGGCGGGGAGGGGCCGGCAAGCGCGCACAGCGACGGCCACGGGACAGGGGGCGCGGGCGCCGCCCGGGGACCAGAAAAGACCACCGGGAACACGGCCGGGCCGCCAGGAAAACCAGCGCGGGATCCCACCGCCACCCACACACGAGGGCGGTCCCGCGACGCCTGGGACGCCGGCCGGCCCCGGCCGGCCCCGGAGCGGAGTCCCACGCCCCGGCCCCGCCGCCAGGGCCGGCGGCGCCGTCCACCCGTCTCCTCCGCCCACCCTCGACGGATCCGTCTCTCCATCTAGTCTGACCCCGAGGCGCCACATCCCGGGGACACGCTCTCGAGCGAGGCGGCCCAGACCGTGCCCGCGCGCCGCCACCGGCTCGGGGACGAGGGCGGGCGCGACGGACTCCTCCTCGCCACGGCCGCGGGGCTGGGGAAGCCGGGGCCGACCGGGCGTCGCCCCCCGGCCCTTCTCCTCCTGCACTCACACCGCGGGGGCGGCCGCACGCACGCGGCGCACGCACGGTTCCCCCCCACGTGCCGGACACCCGGCGGGGCCCGGCGGGACCCTCCCCCGACTCGGCGGGGGGAGGCGCGGGCCGCGGTAGGCAACGAGCGGCACACGGCCCCACCGCGGGGCCGGCGCACCCATCCCCCCTCACAGAGGAGAGGTGGGGGGATTCTGCCCACGTGCTCTGGCAGTCGCCACGGCGGCTACACTGCGCACTCAGGAGGGGCAGCGGCCGGGGGCTCCGGTACCCCAGAGGCTCCCTCTCGGATCGCTAGAGAAGGCTTTCTCACCGAGGGCGCGCCGTCCCTCACCCCATCGTCTCTCCTTCGGGCCCACGGAGGCGCTCCACGAGCCGCCGATCCTCGACTGGGCGGGAGGGGTCTGCGGTACAGGTAAGCGGACGACCACACGGGAGCGTGTGCACGGTCGGGGCCGGAGCACGGCCCGTGCCTCCACGACGAGGCAGCACCTGCCCCCAACGGAAGAGGCGAGGGGAACAGGCACGCCTCTCTTCCCGTCTCGACCCCTCCCCCAACGAGAGCCACTCGCGGGACACACACACACCCCACCGCGGTGGGGGACCCGAGGAGGACACCGGGTTAAGGGAAACGACACCACCGCTCGGCCTCAGGCACCTGAGGGGGCGATCTGGAGCGCTCCAGGGGCACCACCGAGGGTCAAACGAGGCACGCTCACCCACCCACGCGGGGCGCGCGGCGCAGCGGCGGGCACAGCCCTCCCCACCGCGGGGAGGGCCGCTCGCGGGACACGCGCCGAGAAGGCGAAGCGAGAGCGTCCGCTGTGTCCGAAGACCGACGGCCTCACTGACGCCCCGTGGAGGGGGGGCGGGCAGGAGACCGAGAGTCAGGGCCGGAGGCCGCACCCACCCTCCCGCCTTCCTCACCCTCCCCGACGGGCAGGGGGAAAGGCAGGCGAGGGGCCCCGTGGACAGACCGAGAAGACCGCACACGTTCACCGGGAACGCCCGTCCCTCGTCCGGCACGGCTTAGGCCCGGCCCGGGAGAGCACGACCACACCACATCGATCCGTTGAGCCGGGGAGGGGGGAAGGCACGGTGAGGGCAGTCGCCGGAGGGGCCCGCTTTAAGCCTCACCGGCCGCCTCCCCCCGCCACACCTCACCTCACCTCACCTCAGGCGACAGCCGCCGACGACCCCAGGAGGAGGAGCTGCCTGACACGGGGCACGGAGCCTACAGAGCGGGGGTCGTCCCGGCCACCACCGGGCGCCCGCAGCGGGGGTCACACAGGGTAGAAGACCCACGGCGCCTCGCCCCGCCGCCCTCGGGTCGCCCAGAGACCGGAGGTGGCGCCACGGGTCGGGTCTGCCAGACACGCCACGCGGGAGCCGACGCACAGGCCCAGGCCGGCGGCCCAAAGGCCCAGAGCCCCGCGTGCGTCCAGAGGCCCAAAGTCCTCGGCGGCAGACGCCGAGAGAGACCGTGTCGGCACTTACCTGGTGGCAGAAAAGGCCCATTTCGGGCGACAAAATGACAGCGCCCGACAGCGGGGCCCACCCACGACTGGCAGGGAGGGACCTTGGCACCTTGGCACCGCCACCTGTCCCCAGCACTACCCCAGAAACACCAGGCCCGGAGCTGTCGGGGGTCATCTGGTCGACTGGGGGGGGGAGGGGGGCGAAGGGGGCGCCCGGTGGGCGAAGTGGGGGCGCAGACGCCAAGGGGGAGGGAGCTGGCCGGGGACGCCCTCCCCCTTCGCCCGCACGGGTAGGTGTACCCGTCCGTCCGTCCGAGTCTCCGAGCGGGGGTTTGGCTTCGAGTTGCCAAAGAGAAAAACGAAGAGAGACCCGCCGGCGAGGCGCCTCCCACGAGACGAGCGGGCCCCAACGAGGGACCACGCCCGGGGCCCCAGACCGTCCTGTCCGGGGCACCCAGGACGGCTCGAGCCGGTCCCTGACCTCCTGGCCGTGATTCAGGGAGTTGGGGAGGGGTGAGAAAGCAAACCCTCCGGGGGTGGCAAACCCTCCTGAAAGGGCGGGAAAGCAAAAACCTCCTGAAGGGAGACGCAAACCCTTCTGAAAAGGCGAACAGCAAACCCTTTTTGAGGGCGGGAGCCAACCCTCCTGGCAGAAGAAGGCAAACCCTCCTGAGGGCGAAAAGCAAACCCTCCTGAGGGAGGCCCGGTCAGGCCACCCCAGAGCCCGGCTCTGGAGCGCCGCCGCCGCCGCGACGGCCACCCTCCTCAGAAACCTAGAGAACCAATCTCCGGCGACAGCAGGACGTCCCTAGGCCTCGGCGCCACCGCCACTGTCGCTGCCAGCAGAGCCGGTCTCTGAGAGCTGTGCCCTCGGGCCCGGCGGCTGAGTCACAACCCTCCTGAAGGTCGCCGAAGCTCCAGAGGGGAGGGACACTATAAAAGCGGCCGCCAGGTGGCTCCTGACAACCGGCTCCAATGTCCCGAGGACGGGTCGCTGTCGCCGGCCGCCGAGGACGCCACAGCGCCGGCCGCCCAAACGCCCGAGCTCGGCTCGGAGCCGCCGCCTCCGAGAGACGCGACGCGACGCGACCCCGGCCGCAGAGGAAGGGAGAGGAGCTGGGAAATAGCTCCCCAGGAGGCTGCCACGAAGGAGACGCGCTCCCCCCCCCCACCCACGCGATTCCAGGCTGGTGGGCGGACATTCCACGGAGACGCCGGCGGGCGGCGGGGCTCGGGGCGGGGACGGCCGAGAGAGGGGCACCAGTGACATCCCGGGCTCCCCCGGGCCCCCTCCCCCGAAGGAGGGAGGGAGGGAGAGAGAGAAGGGAGGGAGGCAGGGAGGGAGGGACCGACCGGCAAAGCGAAACCAGGCAAGCGCTGCTCGGAGAACAAAGCAGGACTTCTCGAAAGCAGACACAGACACAGACACGCAAGCCCAGGAGCAAGAAAGGAAAAGAAGGAGACACTCGGACCCCCAACAAGAGAAAACGAAAGTCAACCTGTGTCGAGACCGTGATCAAGTCCAACGACAACAAACACAAGCATGCGCCGGTGGGCGGGGAAAGTGCGCTTGAGGTCAGCAGAACATGGATTTCAAAATAACTGGCCACAAACACCGGAAAGGAAAGGCGGCCGGGCGGCCGGGCCGGGCGGTCGGGTCTGGGGTGGGGTGGCAGGGCTGCTGGGGGCGGGGGTCGGTGGCGGGGGGGGGGGTGGGGGTGGGGGGTGGGGGGTGGAGGAAACGGGAGCACCTAGAAAGAGGAGGAGACTGTCGGCCGTGCTGAGACACGGAGACATCACACGGCTGGGGACCCGTTCCTATCGTTTGCCCCGGGGTGTGAGAGAGACGTGGCCTCCCGTCTCCTGGGATTTCATCTCCCCAGCAACAACGGTCAGGCAAGCTGTCGGGTGTGTGTGTGCTGCGGGGGGTTGGGGGGTTGGGGGGCGGGGTGGGGAGAAAAAAGAAGACGCCTTTCAAGTGAAAGGAGGGAGCGTAAAGGTCACTGAACCCTCTGACAGCGGCCTTCCATTTTCCACACCAGTGACACGTTCTCCCAAGTCGCCCGGTTCCAGAAAACGCTTTTCGGAAACAGAATCCTCGGGGCCCGCGAACTCCTTAGGAATCCTCGGATGAGCTTCCGGGCCAGGCTATACCGTAGGCAGCGCGCTTCCCCTGAAGCCAAAGCCACGGGCTCCAGAGGGCCACGTCCAAGAAGCTGATCTGGTACGGAACCCGATGTCTTCTTCTCTAGGACACTCCTAGCAGCAGCAAGAGTGCCAGTTTGTGAGAATCGAAGGTGAAGCCGGCACGACGTAAACCCAGCGATGTGTGCGGTCAGAGGCCCATCTAGATTCGAACTCCAGTGCTGGAGGGAGGGGAGCAGTGGGGACAGGAGGGTGGCCTGCGAGTCCGCCGTCCCGTCCCCACTCCTCCTGTGAACATCCGCCCCGTGGAAGGTGTCGAGGAACCTCATGACCTGACCTACGGGGTGAACCGTCGCCAAAGACAAAGAATTCCTCCAGCCAGGCGTCGTCCGCAGCCACGAACCCCTTCCCTCCGTCGCCCGGCCTTTCAGAATGCCACGTGGAGCCCTCTCGAGACGTGTGGGGCTTGGAGGTATGGGCCCCCGAATTCTCCTCGCCCGGCCCTGCAAGAAACCATCCCGGGCCTGCCCCACATGAAGACTTCTCGGGCTTTTCGGTGGACCGGGCCTCCCAGGGTGCCCCTGCACCCGGCACCCTGCGACACCCCGAGAGATCCCACGGAGAAACGTCTCCGGCCACTCGCGCGGCATCTGCCTCGCTGGCGGGCGCCCCTTCCAACCTCCCCAGAGATACGTGAGCACGGACGCTTCTTCCCCATCTGGGTCCCCTCACAGGCTCTGTGAGTTCCTGCGGTTCCGCACGCCCTCGACTTGGCTGTGGTTCGGGGCTCTGTTCTGTTCTGTGTTTGCTCTCCGGCCCACGTGATCTCTCTGGCTAGGGCACCCAGGAAAAGCGAAAAGAAATCGAGTCCGTGTGAGTACTATTCAGGCATCAAGTGGGGATACCTACCAACGACCTCTAACGTGGATCCACCAAGATGGCGGCCGTGTGGGGTTCAGGAGGATCATTTTGCGTTTTCTGGGGGCGCTGTTTGCTCTCAATGATTTCACGTGCCTTTGGGGCATGGCTCACGGAGATGGACGTGAAGCAGCAGGGCAGCCACATCTGGCGTCTCGGCCTAGCTAGGGCGGCTCCACGAGTGACCTCTCGGAACCGGGGCTGAGACCGCCATCCCTCCCCGGGCCCCCCTCGGTGGCTGGGTATGGGGGGGAGGAGGGGGAGGTTTCGGAGGGGAGACGGGAGATCTGGGCTTGTGGTTGGGGGCGCGCGGGGCCACACGTGTCCTGTCATGATATTCCTGTAACGCTCCAACGAGATACGTATTATTCTCTATTCTGCAGATTGCTATCTGTATCTGAATGGAAATGTATTAGACTCTTGAAATCTGAGCCTTGACGAGGGGTGCGCCCTGTACGTCTCGGGCTACAGGCAGCATACGGAAACTGAAGATATCAGGAATCACGTATAAAGGTTCAAGTCAAAGAAACGGACCTAGTTCAGGGGCAGACTTAGTCTTCCTCGCTGCAGCCTCAAGGTAAATGCTGGGGGTACCCAGTCTATTCTTGGGAAGATACAGTGTTTATCTTAACTGTTGCCAGCAGCGCAGCTTCTCCTCTACCGGAGTTGAAATTGAGATTTAGTTCTTGCAGCTAGTAGTTCTTTTTCAGAACATCTATCGGGAAGGATCTGAATAGCTTGTCATGTCCCTGAAAATATACTAGACAACATTTGGTTCAGCTCTCGTACCCAGAGACTGGGGAAATTAAGGGGGCACTAGAAATCGCACCTTTGCGTTATATAGTATCTTTCCTGGAAAACAGGCTGCTCTGAAACTCTAATTGTATCAAACAGTAGCAGGGATAAGAAGTGCACGATCCACAAGTTTCAGTAAAGCCGGCTCTCCCGCGCCTTAACATTGTATACATTGTTAACAAAAGTTTAGAACTGGGCACTCGATGGCAACAAAGAGGCATCCTGTTTGGCGTTTCTTTGGACTGCAGCCGGGAGAGGAGCAGAGCCGACTTGTTCGGTCCCCGGTCCCGCTACTCCTAGGCCTTTCCTCACACTTGACCTTGGATGCTCTGGGGCAGGTTGTGTCTGCCACAAGCACTCGATGTGTCCGGAAGCACTGAATCCTCTGTTCGTTGACTTTGTTCCCAGGACTGTCTCAGGAGGTGACGATGTTTTCCCATGGGGGAATCTGTGTCAGAGGCTTGCCAACCATACTTTTCACGTGGTTCATGAAAAGCTCGCCCGTCGCCGGTCACCTGTCGACTCACCATCCGTACGAGAGTCAGCACCAACACGCCCGGCAGAGCTGAGCGTCAAGAAGGGGTTGCGTGGAAAGAGATTTGTGTGCTTGGTCCTGGTCCTGGTTATAGACAGAAAGTATCAAGGGGGAATAACTCCCAGAATAAGTAGGCTTGCCTGGAATGCGAAATAGTGAGAAGAGGCCTCGCGCTTGGAGGATGGGTCAGAGCTCTAGCCACGGGAGAGTGAAAAGGAAAGGCCCGGGAAAGGGCCGTGGGGCAGGGGACGGTCTGAGCCCAGCACCAGCGGTGAAGGACGAGGAGGCACCTTGAAAGAACGTGCTGTTCGGAGGTTTGTGGTAAGAGCACACCGGTGCTGCTAAAGATGAGGCTTGTGGAACCCAGATGGTGAAGAGGAGCCAGAAACAGGCCAGGAAGGATGAGAATCCTGTGTACTGAGGACCTGCACTTCACCAAGCCCACAGCAAAGGGTGCTGTCTAGATTCAAACCCAGTCACTTGCGCAAACGCCCCTCAGCCACCTCCTCATCTACAAGGCCGACAGATACTCGGTGCGTGAGGTGCGTGTACAGTCTAGGTGGACGGCACTCACATTATCGGGCAACCACACAGCTACTACGTGCTTTGAAAGAACCAACAGTGAGCTGATAGCTTTTTCTGGATCTGCCTATAAGCAAAGATACCGCTCGCTGCATACTGTGGATCTCGACTCCTGTCTCACGTCTCCATGAAGCCGTCAGAAAAGTCCTGTTCGTGCTCCCTCTCAGGCCAGGAATGACACTTAAAGTGTAACGTGCTCACGAAGTCCTCAGAGATTCATGGATTTGAATCGAGAAATTCCACCTGGTCCTTTCGCTCCCGATCCACTCCTGCTCTCACCACTACTACCACACGAGCGAGTTCACCTGAAGTAGCTCGCACACGTGGGGACGGAGTTAGCTTTCGGCACACGGATATTTAGAAATTCCATGGCAGTATGCCAGGTATTCACATTATGTATCAGATATTCGCCTAATTTGATAATAAGAGAGCTCAGGCCTCAGGCATAACTTCAGGCAGATTTCCCCTCCAACAGAAACAGCTCAGATGGGCTGGCAGCCCGAGAAAACGAGCAACTGCCACTGACAGACTGAGACACCTATGGGCTCCCTCCATGGGGAGACCTTCTGCCAAGGCTTCTCCCTCAAGGGCCGTGACCCAGCCTGCGGGCATCAGCTGAGGAGAAGGGGAGGTGGGTGCCCCGGAAACCAGCCGCGCTCGAGTCAGTCTCCCAGGAGCTCTCATTCCAGCTCTGGACACTCACTCCCGGGCCTGGGTTCTCACTCCCGCTTTCAGATGGATCCCAGGCCCTTCTTCAGAGAAGTTCCTCCAGATGAGTCCCCAGCCACCAGTGGGCCTCATTCGACCTTGCTGGACCTCCCTCCCCTTCTGAAGCTAGGTTCCGTCTCTCTCTTCACAAAACTTTAAGTCCAAAATAGATTGTTAACAATGACTTGCCATTTCCTTTTGTTCTCACCACTATTCTGACTACTTGCATTTAATTCTGCTCACCTTTGGATTGCTTATGACACTCCAGGCCACTGAAAAAAGAGAGTGTCCATTCTGAGCTCAAAGATTCTCAGGCGGCATTTGGGCCTCACTTTACCTCTGCTGGAGACCTAGGAAGGTGGCAGGTGACCGGGACCTGCCAAGAGCAGAGCAGAAGCTGTGCCCCTGAGCAGTGGTGCCTGGCTCTCTCTCATTGGTCGCAGAGGGTCTGCAAGATTCGAGGGGGTTCTTGACGGCCCCACCATGCTGGCGAGCCGTGTCGTCTCATCTCATCGGGAATCTGACCCCTCATCAGCAAGCGTAGCCATGTGCCCGCACCCTGAGTCTCTAAACCCTTCCCAGACCATCGCTCGGCCCGCCTTCTCCTCTCGGGCAGAATGAACCTGGGCTTCTCTCCTGGGACAGGTCCTTCTGTGTCATGGGATGTCCTCTTTACTCCTATTGCCGGCAATAGGAGTATTGATGGGCTGCTCATAGGTCAGAGACTCCTCATTCGTATTACCCAGAGGCTTCTCTTCAGTCAGTAAATTTTGTTCCTTTGACCTTAAAGGGATTGCCTTTGAAGACTATCATTTCTGACCTAGTCGCAAACCGTCTCTTTTGAGGAACTTCCTTAGGGTTCCAGGGATTAAGACAGTTTGCTTCCATTGCAAAGGGCACAGATTCATTCCTCGATTGCAGGATCTAGATCTCCTGTGCCTCACACTCTAGCCAAAAAGGTATATTTTAAATATAAAAGGGCCAAGCATAAACCTACTACTTTCCCTTTCCATTATTATGATAATAATCTAATTCTCTTCAAGGCAACACAAATGTTTCTTACTAACTAGAAGGATCATGTCGCGGAAATTATAAAGAGAAAAACAGGGAATTACTTCATGATATCTCACTATATCCGTCTCTGATCCAGCGTACGAAACATCAAGGAAGTCCACGTGAAATATCATCTTTAAATAGAGCTCTCCGCTTTGAGAGGATAGAACTAAACTCATTAAAACTAAGTTTTCCAGCATGTGGCTGCTTTGAAATCTTGCATCCAACCAACAATTCTGGAACCTATGATAATTCGGAATTGAGTAACCGATGACACAAACACTCTATTAGTCAGGGGGACGTTTTGGATCGCCTGAGTTCTACGTTCTCAATGTTATCAAGCCAGACAACAATCCTCACGGTTTTTCA
The DNA here is from genome assembly GCF_054371585.1 of Giraffa tippelskirchi. Taxonomy (NCBI): domain Eukaryota; kingdom Metazoa; phylum Chordata; class Mammalia; order Artiodactyla; family Giraffidae; genus Giraffa; species Giraffa tippelskirchi. The sequence goes on along the minus strand of NC_137288.1, from coordinate 11,769,930 downwards.
TAGATCTTGTAATATCTTTTTTAAAATTTCAACTTTTTTGAGGTATAATTGACATACAACATTGCAAGAAATTGAAATATAACTGTGGTGGTTTCATGTGTTTACGATGTGAAAGGATTCCTCATCCAGTTAATTCATATCACCTCACATATTTCACCTTCTTTTTTTTTTTCTTCCCTCCATCTTTCCTACTTAGATTTTTATCTTCATATAAGATTTCATTTATACAAAACATGTCAAAAAGATTGCCGTGTTTTACGTTAGATCCTCAGACTCTATTCATCTTATAGCTGAATATTTGTTCCCTTTTACCAACCTCTCCCCATAGCCCTAGTAACCACTTTTCTACTCTCTGTATGAGTTTTACTTTTTCCGGGATGCAATATCAGAGCCAGTCCTGAAATGTCCTCCAATTGCAATTCTTCTCTCAGAGTCATCAGTCCATTTTGTGTTCTCTTTCATGTTTTACAACATTACTCCTAACCAGCAATGGAGCGGGTGTGGCAGGCAATGAGCCAAGAAGATTTACAGGGTGGCATCCACTTACTGTGGGAATTAACCACGGCATTGATCAGTCTATCAACCTAGAAAGAGATCACTGGACATTGCACAAAAATTTGCTTATTTCTTTGTAGAAGTTTGGGCATTAAACTAAACCCTTAGTTTGGGATGGGATGGGATGGGGTGGGATGGGATGGGATGGGATGGGGTGGGGGGTGGGGGGTGGAGGAAACGGGAGCACCCAGAACGAGGAGGAGACTGTCGGCCGTGCCGAGACACGGAAACATCGCACGGCTGGGGACCCGTTCCTATCGTCTTCCCCGGGGTGTGAAAGAGACTTGGCCTCCCGTCTCCTGAGAGTTCATCTCCCCAGCAACAACGGTCAGGCAAGCTGTCGGGTGTGTGTGTGTTGCGGGGGGTTGGGGGGCGGGGTGGGGAGAAAAAAGAAGACACCTTTCAAGTGAAAGGAGGGAGCGTAAAGGTCACTGAACCCTCTGACAGCGGCCTTCCATTTTCCAGACCAGTGACACGTTCCCCCAAGTCGCCCGGTTCCAGAAAACGCTTTTCGGAAACAGAATCCTCGGGGCCCGCGAACTCCTGAGGAATCCTCGGATGAGCTTCCGGGCCAGGCTATACCGTAGGCAGCGTGCTTCCCCTGAAGCCAAAGCCACGGGCTCCAGAGGGCCGCGTCCAAGAAGCTGATCTCGTACGGAACCCGGTGTCTTCTTCTCTAGGACACTCCTAGAAGCAGCAAGAGTGCCAGTTTGTGAGACTCGAAGGTGAAGCCGGCACGACGTAAACCCAGCGATGTGTGCGGTCAGAGGCCCATCTAGATTCGAGCTCCAGTGCTGGAGGGGAGCAGTGGGGACAGGAGGGTGGCCTGCGAGTCCGCCGTCCCGTCCCCACTCCTCCTGTGAACATCCGCCCCGTGGAAGGTGTCGAGGAACCTCATGACCTGACCTGCGGGGTGAACCGTCGCCAAAGACAAAGAATTCCTCCAGCCAGGCGTCGTCCGCAGCCACGAACCCCTTCCCTCCGTCGCCCGGCCTTTCAGAATGCCACGTGGAACCCTCTCGAGACGTGTGGGGCTTGGAGGTATGGGCCCCCGAATTCTCCTCGCCCGGCCCTGCAAGAAACCATTCCGTGCCTGCCCCACATGAAGACTTCTCGGGCTTTTCGGTGGACCGGGCCTCCCAGGGTGCCCCTGCACCCGGCACCCTGCGACACCCCGAGAGATCCCACGGAGAAACGTCTCCGGCCACTCGCGCGGCACCTGCCTCGCTGGCGGGCGCCCCTTCCAACCTCCCCAGAGATACGTGAGCACGGACGCTTCTTCCCCATCTGGGTCCCCTCACAGGCTCTGTGAGTTCCTGCGGTTCCGCACGCCCTCGACTTGGCTGTGGTTCGGGGCTCTGTTCTGTTCTGTGTTGCTCTCCGGCCCACGTGATCTCTCTGGCTAGGGCACCCAGGAAAAGCGAAAAGAAATCGAGTCCGTGTGAGTACTATTCAGGCATCAAGTGGGGATACCTACCAACGACCTCTAACGTGGATCCACCAAGATGGCGGCCGTGTGGGGTTCAGGAGGATCATTTTGCGTTTTCTGGGGGCGCTGTTTGCTCTCAATGATTTCACGTGCCTTTGGGGCATGGCTCACGGAGATGGACGTGAAGCAGCAGGGCAGCCACATCTGGCGTCTCGGCCTAGCTAGGGCGGCTCCACGAGTGACCTCTCGGAACCGGGGCTGAGACCGCCATCCCTCCCCGGGCCCCCCTCGGTGGCTGGGTATGGGGGGGAGGAGGGGGAGGTTTCGGAGGGGAGACGGGAGATCTGGGCTTGTGGTTGGGGGCGCGCGGGGCCACACGTGTCCTGTCATGATATTCCTGTAACGCTCCAACGAGATACGTATTATTCTCTATTCTGCAGATTGCTATCTGTATCTGAATGGAAATGTATTAGACTCTTGAAATCTGAGCCTTGACGAGGGGTGCGCCCTGTACGTCTCGGGCTACAGGCAGCATACGGAAACTGAAGATATCAGGAATCACGTATAAAGGTTCAAGTCAAAGAAACGGACCTAGTTCAGGGGCAGACTTAGTCTTCCTCGCTGCAGCCTCAAGGTAAATGCTGGGGGTACCCAGTCTATTCTTGGGAAGATACAGTGTTTATCTTAACTGTTGCCAGCAGCGCAGCTTCTCCTCTACCGGAGTTGAAATTGAGATTTAGTTCTTGCAGCTAGTAGTTCTTTTTCAGAACATCTATCGGGAAGGATCTGAATAGCTTGTCATGTCCCTGAAAATATACTAGACAACATTTGGTTCAGCTCTCGTACCCAGAGACTGGGGAAATTAAGGGGGCACTAGAAATCGCACCTTTGCGTTATATAGTATCTTTCCTGGAAAACAGGCTGCTCTGAAACTCTAATTGTATCAAACAGTAGCAGGGATAAGAAGTGCACGATCCACAAGTTTCAGTAAAGCCGGCTCTCCCGCGCCTTAACATTGTATACATTGTTAACAAAAGTTTAGAACTGGGCACTCGATGGCAACAAAGAGGCATCCTGTTTGGCGTTTCTTTGGACTGCAGCCGGGAGAGGAGCAGAGCCGACTTGTTCGGTCCCCGGTCCCGCTACTCCTAGGCCTTTCCTCACACTTGACCTTGGATGCTCTGGGGCAGGTTGTGTCTGCCACAAGCACTCGATGTGTCCGGAAGCACTGAATCCTCTGTTCGTTGACTTTGTTCCCAGGACTGTCTCAGGAGGTGACGATGTTTTCCCATGGGGGAATCTGTGTCAGAGGCTTGCCAACCATACTTTTCACGTGGTTCATGAAAAGCTCGCCCGTCGCCGGTCACCTGTCGACTCACCATCCGTACGAGAGTCAGCACCAACACGCCCGGCAGAGCTGAGCGTCAAGAAGGGGTTGCGTGGAAAGAGATTTGTGTGCTTGGTCCTGGTCCTGGTTATAGACAGAAAGTATCAAGGGGGAATAACTCCCAGAATAAGTAGGCTTGCCTGGAATGCGAAATAGTGAGAAGAGGCCTCGCGCTTGGAGGATGGGTCAGAGCTCTAGCCACGGGAGAGTGAAAAGGAAAGGCCCGGGAAAGGGCCGTGGGGCAGGGGACGGTCTGAGCCCAGCACCAGCGGTGAAGGACGAGGAGGCACCTTGAAAGAACGTGCTGTTCGGAGGTTTGTGGTAAGAGCACACCGGTGCTGCTAAAGATGAGGCTTGTGGAACCCAGATGGTGAAGAGGAGCCAGAAACAGGCCAGGAAGGATGAGAATCCTGTGTACTGAGGACCTGCACTTCACCAAGCCCACAGCAAAGGGTGCTGTCTAGATTCAAACCCAGTCACTTGCGCAAACGCCCCTCAGCCACCTCCTCATCTACAAGGCCGACAGATACTCGGTGCGTGAGGTGCGTGTACAGTCTAGGTGGACGGCACTCACATTATCGGGCAACCACACAGCTACTACGTGCTTTGAAAGAACCAACAGTGAGCTGATAGCTTTTTCTGGATCTGCCTATAAGCAAAGATACCGCTCGCTGCATACTGTGGATCTCGACTCCTGTCTCACGTCTCCATGAAGCCGTCAGAAAAGTCCTGTTCGTGCTCCCTCTCAGGCCAGGAATGACACTTAAAGTGTAACGTGCTCACGAAGTCCTCAGAGATTCATGGATTTGAATCGAGAAATTCCACCTGGTCCTTTCGCTCCCGATCCACTCCTGCTCTCACCACTACTACCACACGAGCGAGTTCACCTGAATTAGCTCGCACACGTGGGGACGGAGTTAGCTTTCGGCACACGGATATTTAGAAATTCCATGGCAGTATGCCAGGTATTCACATTATGTATCAGATATTCGCCTAATTTGATAATAAGAGAGCTCAGGCCTCAGGCATAACTTCAGGCAGATTTCCCCTCCAACAGAAACAGCTCAGATGGGCTGGCAGCCCGAGAAAACGAGCAACTGCCACTGACAGACTGAGACACCTATGGGCTCCCTCCATGGGGAGACCTTCTGCCAAGGCTTCTCCCTCAAGGGCCGTGACCCAGCCTGCGGGCATCAGCTGAGGAGAAGGGGAGGTGGGTGCCCCGGAAACCAGCCGCGCTCGAGTCAGTCTCCCAGGAGCTCTCATTCCAGCTCTGGACACTCACTCCCGGGCCTGGGTTCTCACTCCCGCTTTCAGATGGATCCCAGGCCCTTCTTCAGAGAAGTTCCTCCAGATGAGTCCCCAGCCACCAGTGGGCCTCATTCGACCTTGCTGGACCTCCCTCCCCTTCTGAAGCTAGGTTCCGTCTCTCTCTTCACAAAACTTTAAGTCCAAAATAGATTGTTAACAATGACTTGCCATTTCCTTTTGTTCTCACCACTATTCTGACTACTTGCATTTAATTCTGCTCACCTTTGGATTGCTTATGACACTCCAGGCCACTGAAAAAAGAGAGTGTCCATTCTGAGCTCAAAGATTCTCAGGCGGCATTTGGGCCTCACTTTACCTCTGCTGGAGACCTAGGAAGGTGGCAGGTGACCGGGACCTGCCAAGAGCAGAGCAGAAGCTGTGCCCCTGAGCAGTGGTGCCTGGCTCTCTCTCATTGGTCGCAGAGGGTCTGCAAGATTCGAGGGGGTTCTTGACGGCCCCACCATGCTGGCGAGCCGTGTCGTCTCATCTCATCGGGAATCTGACCCCTCATCAGCAAGCGTAGCCATGTGCCCGCACCCTGAGTCTCTAAACCCTTCCCAGACCATCGCTCGGCCCGCCTTCTCCTCTCGGGCAGAATGAACCTGGGCTTCTCTCCTGGGACAGGTCCTTCTGTGTCATGGGATGTCCTCTTTACTCCTATTGCCGGCAATAGGAGTATTGATGGGCTGCTCATAGGTCAGAGACTCCTCATTCGTATTACCCAGAGGCTTCTCTTCAGTCAGTAAATTTTGTTCCTTTGACCTTAAAGGGATTGCCTTTGAAGACTATCATTTCTGACCTAGTCGCAAACCGTCTCTTTTGAGGAACTTCCTTAGGGTTCCAGGGATTAAGACAGTTTGCTTCCATTGCAAAGGGCACAGATTCATTCCTCGATTGCAGGATCTAGATCTCCTATGCCTCACACTGTAGCCAAAAAGGTATATTTTAAATATAAAAGGGCCAAGCATAAACCTACTACTTTCCCTTTCCATTATTATGATAATAATCTAATTCTCTTCAAGGCAACACAAATGTTTCTTACTAACTAGAAGGATCATGTCGCGGAAATTATAAAGAGAAAAACAGGGAATTACTTCATGATATCTCACTACATCCGTCTCTGATCCGACGTAGGAAAAATCAAGGAAGTCCACGTAAAGTATCATCTTTAAATAGAGCTCTCCGCTTTGAGAGAATAGAACTAAACTCATTAAAACTAAGTTTTCCAGTATGTGGCTGCTTTGAAATCTTGCATCCAACCAACAATTCTGGAACCTATGATAATTCAGAATTGAGTAACCGATGACACAAACACTCTATTAGTCAGGGGGACGTTTTGGATCGCCTGAGTTCTACGTTCTCAATGTTATCAAGCCAGACACAATCTTCACGGTTTTTCATAGATCTTGTAATATCTTTTTTAAAATTTCAACTTTTTTGAGGTATAATTGACATATAAAATTGCAAGAAATTGAAATATAACTGTGGTGATTTCATGTGTTTACGATGTGAAAGGATTCCTCATCCAGTTAATTCATATCACCTCACATATTTCACCTTCTTTTTTTTTTCTTCCCTCCATCTTTCCTACTTAGATTTTATCTTCATAAGATTTCATTTATACAAAACATGTCAAAAAGATTGCCGTGTTTTACATGAGATCCTCAGACTCTATTCATCTTATAGCTGAATATTTGTTCCCTTTTACCAACCTCTCCCCATAGCCCTAGTAACCACTTTTCTACTCTCTGTATGAGTTTTACTTTTTCCGGGATGCAATATCAGAGCCAGTCCTGAAATTTCCTCCAATTACAATTCTTCTCTCAGAGTCATCAGTCCATTTTGTGTTCTCTTTCATGTTTTACAATATTACTCCTAGGCGTCTCGGCCTAGCTAGGGCGGTTTCACAAGTGACCTCTCAGAACCGCGGCTGAGACCTCCATCCCTCCCCGGGCCCCCCTCGGTGGCTGGGCGCTGGGGTGGTGGGGGGTGGGGAGAGGAGTCGGGGGAGCTGGTCTAGGGGTTGGGGGCGGGTGAGGGCCAGGGGACCGTCCCCGGTGGTCCCGCTGAGACGTGAAGGCAGGTTCTGTCCCGCTGAGAACTTCCTGCCTTCGGGCGTGTGAGAGGAGCAGATTTCTCTCCAATCCAAGGCCATGCATCGTTTTTGGCCTGTTCAACAAGGCTAGACAAGCACGTATTTGTGTGTCTATCTTGGCTTGTTTTCTGACGGAGGCCAAAGACCTCTTCAGGCGTGTCCAAAGGATCTGCCAGGGTGGGAGGGTGCAGGTCAATCCATGTGTCAAGAGAGCCAGAGAATCTGTCACAGCTGTGACTCAGGCCTTTTTCAGAAACAGGCCAACTTTGATGATTCCCCTGGACAGGAATCACCGCAGAAGTTTCCTTGAAGGGATCGAGTTGCAGGAGTCGGGGGCGTGGCCCCGCCGCCGCCAGAGGGCTTCCTCAGCCAGGCAAGGCCGGCCGCTGGCCGGGGCTATTGTCTGTGGGCCCCACCCCCACCGCCACCCTCCACCCTCCCCTCCCCCTCCCCCTTCCCCTTCCCCTCCCCCTCCCCCTCCCCCTCCCGCTCCCCCTGCAGGGCCCCTCGTGGGATAGCTTCATTCAAATGCAGAACGCTTTCCAGTCAAGGAAGAGCCTTTGGACTTTGCCTCGATTGAATGGTGATCCGCCCCGACCCCACCCCCATTTCTCCACCTTGAGGCTGCCCCTTCAGCACCGCGCGGAGGAATGGGCCTTGGGGGGGGGGGGAGGGAGGCTGAGGGACAAACTCGCCTTGGGTCAGGCCAAAGGAGTCTCCTCCTTTTCGTAACCCAGGAAACCCCGCTAATGCATGTGAGGATCACGGACGTGCGTCGAAGCAGCCATCATCTCTTGACATCTTCCTCCGTGGGAGGCGTTTTTCCTTCCTGCCTGCCTTCAGAGAGACAGAAAAGGAGGGAGGGGCAGAGCGTTCCGCTGGCGCTGGCCGGTTCTTAAGTCACTTGAATCCAAAACACTCCATAGGGCACGGAGGGGTGCGTGCGTGGGGTGGGGTGGGGGCGGCGGCCTACTCCGGACCCCAGGCGTTCCCTCCTCTGACACTTGCCTGGAACCCATGAAAAGCTGAGCTGGTGACTGTGTGTGTGTGTGAATGCGTGCATGTGCGCGTGTCCGTGAGAGAAGGCACGTGTGCGTGAGAGAAAAAGAGAAAAAGGAAGGAGAGAAAGAAAGAGAGAGAGAGAAAGAAAGAGAAGGAAAGAAAGAGAGAGAGAGAGACAGAGAGAGAAAGAAAGAAAGGAAGACAGACAGACAGAGAGGGAGGGAGGGAGGGAGGGGGAGAGAGAGAGAGAGAGAGAAAGAAAGAATGAAAGAAAGAAAGAAAAAGAAAAGAAAATCCAGAATGAAAGGAGGAAGGAACGAGGGAAGGAGGGAGGGACCAAATAGGTTAGTTAGTACGGGCCTCCCTGTCATGGAAAAGAGTCTCTGAGCACAGATCCTCCGTTCAGTGAACCAGTTCTCATATCTCCTCTCAGGAGGCTGTGATGTCGATGGACGGGTTTGGGAAAGCAGGCCTGGGGTGCAAGCAATCAGGTATTTCCTCAGAGGCACTTGTAGGGAAACCAAGGAAACACACAGGTTCATCCCTGGAGCGGATTCGAAACCAGTCGGTGCAGGGGGAGTCAGTCAAGGAGATTTCTAGATGTCAGGGTCGGGTCCTGGAGCGGGTTGCCATGCCCTTCTCCAGGAGACCTTCCTGGCCCGGGGATGGAACCCGGGTCTCCTGCATCGCAGGCAGACTCTTGACCGTGTGAGCCACCAAGGAAGCTCTGTCGGAAATGTTCACCGAGTCCTCTTGTTGTAGCCACGCGTTCTGGGAAACAAACTCACTCAGAAGGACCATGCAGGTAGTGGAGTGCAGTTTCTTACACCAGCGGGCCCAAGGCAGAGTCTTCTCTTAGCCAAGGACCCCAACCAGCATTCGTGAAAATCTTTTATACCTCAGGGGTATGTGTCTGAACCCACCACCCCAAATTCCTTGAGACTTACCTAAACAAAGGAAGGGTAAAGACAATCCCGATAACCCCATCATTCATGTGTTATAAGACGAGATACACAGTGGACATTTATTCACAGGCCTGTGGTCATATCCTGATACACATAATGGAACTGATGGCTTTGTTCTGTGACAGAGATAATTAGCATATTCTTTTAGGCCACGGAGAGTCCAAGTACAAGCCCCAAAGGCTGTTTTATCCGGGTGTGTGTGTGTGTGTGTGTGTGTGTGTGTGTGCGCGCGCGCGCACGCGCGGGCAGGCGCCTGCGTGTGTGTGTGTGCGTGTCCGGTTTTCCATTGGTATGCCCCTTCTATAGACACCGGGCACAAAGTTCAGAGTCCATTGGGAGGGTGACCGTGCGTGTAGCCTCATGTTCGCAGCCTGGCCTAAGATGGAGTCCAGCTCTGTCTGTTTCCTCCTTCACTCTAGCTTCCATCTGCAGAGCTTCAGGCACAGGGCCTTTTGAGTTCTCCGTCAGAAGGGCAAGAGATGGTGGCAAATGTCCCCCCAGAGAGGGTTGTCCCCTCTGACAGAGCTTCCGATATCGGAGGCAACTCAGAAAACTTCAGGATCCAGTCCCACTTTCGGGGGAAGCACCACAGGCAAAGGACCAAACACACGTGGCCCAGGAATCTCCCATCCAGAAGTGGATATCCCCGTTTCACAGAAACATCCTCTGGGCCCCTAAGGAACGTATGGAAATCACTCTCTCGCCAAGGAGAGAAGAATCCTCACTGAGAGTTTCTGAAGTCTGGAAGGACCAGGTAGAGAGAAAAAGAGAAACGATTCTATTCCGCTGACAGGGGCATTATTGTTTGAAGCGACCAAGTGGATGTCCGTCTTTTCCAATTCCCATTTTAAACATTGTGTCCTTTCCGGTCCTTTGTGGTCTCTTTGGATCTGGAAAGCAACAGAGTTAACGGTAAGGTCCTTTTTTTTTTTTTTTTTTTTTTATGATTATGATTATTTTCCCCCCCTGCCTGTCTGCCTGTCCCTCCCCCTCTTCTCTCTGTCTCTCGCGCTTTTCACTCAGGTTAGGGAATTCACAACAACAACAACAAAAGTAGTGAGAAATCTGTATTTCTGCAGGTCAGGAAGCAACAGGTAAGAACTAGACATGGAACACAACAGGCTGGTTCCAAATAGGGTAAGGAGTCCATCAAGGCTCTCTATCATCACCCTGCTTATTTAACTTACATGCCGAGTACAGCATCACGAGACACGCTGGGCTGGATGAAGCACAAGCTGGAATCAAAATGGCTGGGAGAAATAGCAATCCCCTCAGATATGCAGATGACACCACCCTTATGGCAGAAATGAAGTATAGAGTGGGTTTACAAAGTCGTGCTCGTTTCGGGTTTTCAGATTCTTTTCCCTCAGAGGTGAATCCAAAGTAGGAAGCCTACATTTCCTGTGCTGCCTGGTAGGTGCTTGTGGATTGTATGATGTACATGTCGTATGTGTACACGTTCAACCCGACCTCCTAAGTGGACCGTCCTGCCCCTCCCCGCCCCAACGTATTTTCGTCAAGAAGTCAGGCATCCATTTGAGCATCCTACTCCTCAGGTCATCCGATCCCATGGAAGAAGTCAATCCTCCCGTTTTTCCATCGGTCCTCTACACGTCGCCTGATGATGATGGGGGGTGACCGGAAGACTGACAGTTCTGAAGAATTTTGCAAGAGATTCGGTGAAGGCTCCTAGGATTTGCTCAGTGAAGTGGGTGGCGTGTCAACCACTAGGGACCGTGGAAGGTATGCCCCAAGTGGCAAACAGCGTTACCTTCCACAGAGAAAGCTCTACCTAGCATACCAAGGATGCTTGACCACGCACCCGCCCCGCCCCCCCCCAGGTGACAGGCGTGACGGGTCAGACTGTAGAAATCTTCCTGTCAAGGGTGTATTAACAGGCAGAGGCACCTTAGAGGCACCCTGTCCTGTGAAGCTGGAGGTGGGGAGGAAGGGGCAGAGGGACGATGAAGAAGGGAAGGAGAAAGTGAGGGACAGGGACACCACACAGTGTGTGTGGGGGGCGTGTCTGTGCCGTGTGTGGGTTCCACGTGGGTGTGTGCGCCTGTGGGTGCGGGTGTGAGGGGAGGCGGGCAGAGGCAGAGGCAGGGAGACACACAGCCAGGTCAAGGATAACATAATGTGTGTGGGGGGAGGGGCGGGGGTGGGTGGGTGCGTGCGTGCGTGGTGTGTGCGTGGGGGGGGTGGCGCACAGGACCGTGTGTGAAGGAGGGCAGTGTGTGGGGGGCAAGTGTGTGTGTGGGGGGGTGTCTGTGCTGTGTGCGGGTGCCACGTGGTTGTTAAGCGGGGGGTGGGGGGGAGGGGCGGGCAGAGAGACACACCCGGGCCAAGGACAACGTACTGTGTGGCGGAGCGGGCGGGGGGTGGGTGGGAGTGTGGGTGCGGGGTGTGTGCGTGTGTGCGGTGCCCCATAGGACCGTGGGGGGGGGCAGTGTGTGTGTGGGGGTGTGGGTCTGTGCTGTGTGCAGATCCCACGTAAGTGTGAGTGAGGGGAGGGGCAGAGGTAGAGGCAGAGGGACACAGCCAGGCCAAGGACAACATAGTTTGGGGGAGGGTCGGGGTGGGGGGTGCGAGTGTGCGTGCGGGGTGTGTGCGTGTGTGCGATGGCGCCTAGGACTGTGCGGGGGGGCGGGCAGTGTGTGGGGGGTGGTGTGTCTGTGCTGTGTGCGGGTGCCACGTGGGTGTGTGCGCCTGTGGGTGCGGGTGTGGGGGAGGGGAGCGGGCAGTGACAGCGGCAGAGAGAGACAGCCAGGCCAAGGACAACGTAGTGTGTGGGGGAGCGGGCGGGGGGTGGGAGTGTGGGTGTGGGGTGTGTGCGTGTGTGCGGTGGCCCATAGGACCGTGGGGGGGCAGTGTGTGTGTGGGGGGGTGTCTGTGCTGTGTGCAGGTCCCACGGAGGTGTGAGTGGGGGGAGGGGCAGAGGCAGAGAGACACAGCCAGGCCAAGGACAACATAGTGGGGGGGGGGCGGGGGGGTGGGAGTGTGCGTGCGGGGTGTGTGCGCGTGTGCGATGGCGCATAGGACCGTGTGTGGGGTGTTGCGTGTGTGCGACGGCACATAGGACCGTGTGTGGGGTGTTGTGTCTGTGCTGTGTGGGAATGCCACGGGGGTGTGTCCGGGTGTGTGGGGGGGCGGGCAGTGACAGAGGCAGAGAGAGACAGCCAGGCCAAGGACAACGTAGTGTGTGTGGGCGGGGTCGGGGTGCGGGGTGGGAGTGTGCGTGCAGGGTGTGTGCGGAGGCGCCTAGGACCGTGCGGGGGGGCGGGCAGTGTGTGGGGGGTGGTGTGTCTGTGCTGTGTGCGGGTGCCACGTGGGTGTGTGCGCCTGTGGGTGCGGGTGTGGGGGAGGGGAGCGGGCAGTGACAGCGGCAGAGAGAGACAGCCAGGCCAAGGACAACGTAGTGTGTGGGGGAGGGGGCGGGGGGGAGTGTGGGTGCGGGGTGTGTGCGGTGGCCCATAGGACCGTGGGGGGGGCAGTGTGTGTGTGTGGGGGGGTGTCTGTGCTGTGTGCAGGTCCCACGGAGGGGTGAGTGGGGGGAGGGGCAGAGGCAGAGGCAAAGAGACACAGCCAGGCCAAGGACAACATAGTGTGGGGGGGGCGGGGCGGGGGGTGGGAGTGTGCGTGCGGGGTGTGTGCGTGTGTGCGATGGCACCTAGGACCGTGTGTGTAGGGGGGCAGTGTGGGGGGATATTGTGTCTGTGCTGTGTGCGAATGCCACGGGGGTGTGTGCGCCTGTGGGTGCGGGTGTGGGAGGGGCGGGCAGTGACAGAGGCAGAGAGAGACAGCCAGGCCAAGGACAACGTAGTGTGGGTGGGCGGGTTCGGGGTGCGGGGTGGGGAGTGTGCGTGCGGGGTGTGTGCGTGTGTGCGGAGGCGCCTAGGACCGCGCGGGGGGGGGCAGTGTGTGTGTAGGGGGGGGTGTCTCTGCTGTGTGCGGGTGCCACGTGGGTGTGAGGGGGGCGGCGGGCAGAGAGACACACAGCCAGGCCAAGGACAACATAGTGTGTGGAGGGGGAGGGGCGGGGGTGGGTGGGGGGTGTGTCTGTGCTGTGTGCGGGTGCCACGTGGTTGTTAAGGGGGGGGCGGGCAGAGAGACACACAGCCAGGCCAAGGACAACATAGTGTGTGGGGGAGGGGCGGGGGGGTGAGAAGCAGTGTGGGTGCCGGGTGTGTGCGTGGGTGCGGTGGCCCATAGGACCGTGTGGGGGAGGGCAGTGTGTGTGGGGGGTGTGTGTCTGTGCTGTGTGCAGGTCCCACGTAGTTGTGAGTGGGGGGAGGGGCAGAGGCAGAGGCAGAGGCAGAGAGACACACAGCCAGGCCAAGGACAACATAGTGGGGCGGGGTGGGGGGGGTGGGAGTGTGCGTGCGGGGTGTGTGCCTGTGTGCGGTGGCGCATAGGGCCGTGTGTGTAGGGGGCCAGTGTCGGGGTGGTGGTGTGTCTGTGCGCCACGTGGGTGTGGGGGGGGGCCGGCAGAGAGACAGAGCCAGTCCAAGGACAACGCTGTGTGTGTGTGTGAGTGGGTGTGCAGGGTGTGGCCGGCGTGTGTGCGGGTGCTGCGTAGGGCCGTGCGGGAGTGCGTGCGCTGTGTGTGTACGCGTTGGGGGCGTGGGCAGCGTGTGTAGGTGGTGCGGGCAGAGACAGAAAGACACAGTCAGCAAAGGACAACGTGCACAGATATTCTTCTGAATATTTGCTTGTGTTTTCTGAGCTCATCACCTCCGGGATCAAGCTCACTCCCGTGCAACGGGAGTCTGCCCCCCTCACCTCAGCCACCACCGGCCAGCACTTGTCTTGGGCAGACAAGGGAGTGTTCCGATTTGGCCGGCGCGGGGGGGGGGGGGGTGGGGTGGCGGAGGAGTGGGGTGGGTGCGCAGGGTTTCGTTGTCACGAGGCGAACTTTGACCCTTGTGTTCTGCCCCTGAACCTCACTGGAGAGACTGGACCCGCGTGACCTGTCACGTCTTGGTTTCAACATCCTTGGCGGGAGAACTAAGATTCCCCCATGCGAAGTGATCAGGCCAGAGAGAAGGAAGTCGATTCCCTTGGGATCCAATGCCCGTTTTCTCGAATCCAGTTAAGTTTCGTCAAGATTTCCCACCCAAACCGAAAAGCCGAAGTGGCTACCTATCCCCGCCCCCTTGACCTCTGTCCCAAGGTGCCCCTCCCACACCGCCTCCTTCCACAGCCTCAAGGCATTCAAGAGTTAGCCGGCCCGGGCCGGCTCCATCCGTGGTCGCCCCGCCCCAAGACCCTCTGAAAAAGCGCCCGACAGGCAGGTGGCGCCCGACCCCCAACCAGCTATCCAGTGAGCCAGCCCCAGCATAGGAGCTTAGTGGGCGACCGACGGGGACTCGTTGCCAGACGGAGCCCATCCTAGTTCGCGTTTCTCCGCTCAGTCAACGGCGCAGACAGGAGAACGGGATCCGCCCACACTTCTCGAGAACGTCCCTGGGCGAGGGATGACGGACGCACGGACGGACGGGACGGGAAGGATTCTTGACTCCCCACCCACGGAGCAGCGGAATGCACTCCCATCCGAGGGGGATCGCAGGCCCACGTCAGACGGTGTGAGCACACGCCCCAGAACAACAACTCGCCAGCATCCCCGTCCGTGTCCCCGTCACCATCTTTGGGCACGCCAGGAGAAAGCCCTTTTGTGACCCGGACGACGGCTCTTTCGGCAAAAGCAACGTTGAGCAACGGCACAAATGAAGAGACTTGGATTTGAAACGACGCGTTCATATAGCAGCGCCTCAAAAGCAAAAGCACGCACTCGTCCCTCACATAACCGCAACCAAGAAACCCGACGCACCTGAAAAAGAAAAAGCAAACGGAAGAGAACGGGTCGATCTGGCGGCTCGGTCGCCGAGACCAGATCAACCCCGGAAGGCAGGGCGAGCCGAGAGCCCACTCGGGTGAGGTCGAGCGGGATCAACACGGCAGCTCGGCGGCAGAGGTCGCGAGTGGGAGAGGTCCGTCCGGGTGCTCGACCCGCGGGCGCTGGCCGCTCTGCGGCCCAGTGAGGGAAGGAGGGGGGGAGGGGCGGAGACCCTGACAACTGGGCGACGCGCGCGCGCTGGCGGCTCGGCTGGCGAGGTCGCGAGTGGGAGAGGCCCGGCCGGCAGCTGGACCCGCGGGCACCGCCAGCTCGGCGGCAGAGTGAGGGAAGGAGGGAGGAGGGGCGGAGTCCCTGCCAGGCGGGCGACGCGCGCGCGCCGGCGGCTGGGCGCCATAGGTCGCGAGTGCGAGAGGCCCGGCCGACAGGTGGACACGCGGGCACCGCCAGCTCGGCGGCAGAGTGAGGGAAGGGGGGGGAGGGGCAGAC
This sequence comes from Giraffa tippelskirchi, assembly GCF_054371585.1. Taxonomy (NCBI): domain Eukaryota; kingdom Metazoa; phylum Chordata; class Mammalia; order Artiodactyla; family Giraffidae; genus Giraffa; species Giraffa tippelskirchi. The sequence continues at coordinate 11,754,843 of NC_137288.1, read as the reverse complement.
AGCCTGACAACCGGGCGACGGGCGCGCGCTGGCGGCTCGGCGGGCGAGGTCGCGAGTGGGAGAGGCCCGGCCGACAGCTGGACCCGCGGGCACCGCCAGCTCGGCGGCAGAGTGAGGGAAGGAGGGAGGAGGGGCGGAGTCCCTGCCAGGCGGGCGACGCGCGCGCGCCGGCGGCTGGGCGCCATAGGTCGCGAGTGCGAGAGGCCCGGCCGACAGGTGGACACGCGGGCACCGCCAGCTCGGCGGCAGAGTGAGGGAAGGGGGGGGAGGGGCAGACACCCTGACAACCGGGCGACGGGCGCGTGCTGGCGGCTCGGCGGGCGAGGTCGCGAGTGGGAGAGGCCCGGCCGACAGCTGGACCCGCGGGCACCGCCAGCTCGGCGGCAGAGTGAGGGAAGGAGGGAGGAGGGGCGGAGTCCCTGCCAGGCGGGCGACGCGCGCGCGCTGGCGGCTCGGCGGCAGAGGTCGCGAGTGCGAGAGGCCCGGCCGACAGGTGGACACGCGGGCACCGCCAGCTCGGCGGCAGAGTGAGGGAAGGAGGGAGGAGGGGCGGAGTCCCTGCCAGGCGGGCGACGCGCGCGCGCTGGCGGCTCGGCGGCAGAGGTCGCGAGTGCGAGAGGCCCGGCCGACAGGTGGACACGCGGGCACCGCCAGCTCGGCGGCAGAGTGAGGGAAGGGGGGGAGGGGCAGACAGCCTGACAACAGGGCGACGGGCGCGCGCTGGCGCCTCGGCTGGCGAGGTCGCGAGTGGGAGAGGCCCTGCCCGCAGGTGGACACGCGGGCACCCGCAGCTCGTCGAGAGTTAGGGAAGGGGGGAAGTTAGGGAAGGGGGGGAGGGGATAGAACCCCGTCGGGCTCGTCGACCCGCGGCTCCTGGCGGCTCTGCGGCCGAGTTAGGGGAGGAGTGGGGGAGGGGCAGACAGCCTGACAGCCGGGCGACGGGCGCGCGCTGGCGGCTCGGCGGGCGAGGTCGCGATTGGGAGAGGCCCCGCCCGCAGGTGGACACGCCGGCACCCGCAGCTCGTCGAGAGTTAGGGAAGGGGGGGAGTTAGGGAAGGGGGGGAGGAGATAGAACCCCTTCGGACTCGTCGACCCGCGGCTCCTGGCGGCTCTGCGGCCGAGTTAGGGGAGGAGGGGGGGAGGGGCAGACAGCCTGACAGCCGGGCGACGGGCGCGCGCTGCCGGCTCGGCGGGCGAGGTCGCGAGTGGGAGAGGCCCTGCCCGCAGGTGGACCCGCGGGCACCCGCAGCTCGTCGACAGGGTTAGGGAAGGGGGGGAGGGGATAGAGCCCCGTCGGGCTCGTCGACCCGCGGCTCCTGGCGGCTCTGCGGCCGAGTTAGGGAAGGGGGGGAGGGGCAGACTCCCTGCCAGGCGGGCGACGCGCGCGCGCTGGCGGCTGGGCGCCATAGGTCGCGAGTGCGAGAGGCCCGGCCGACAGGTGGACACGCGGGCACCGCCAGCTCGGCGGCAGAGTGAGGGAAGGGGGGGAGGGGCAGACAGCCTGACAACCGGGCGACGGGCGCGTGCTGCCGTCTCGGCGGGCGAGGTCGCGAGTGGGAGGGGCCCTGCCCGCAGGTGGACCCGCGGGCACCCGCAGCTCGTCGACAAGGTTAGGGAAGGGGGGGAGTCAGGGAAGGGGGGGAGGGGATAGAACCCCGTCGGGCTCGTCGACCCGCGGCTCCTGGCGGCTCTGCGGCCGAGTTAGGGAAGCGGGGGGAGGGGCAGACAGCCTGACAGCCGGGCGACGGGCGCGCGCTGGCGGCTCGGCGGGCGAGGTCGCGAGTGGGAGAGACCCTGCCCGCAGGTGGACCCGCGGGCACCCGCAGCTCGTCGACAGAGTTAGGGAAGGGGGGGAGTTAGGGAAGGGAGGGAGGGGATAGAACCCCTTCGGGCTCGTCGACCCGCGGCTCCAAGCGGCTCTGCGGCCGAGTTAGGGGAGGGGGGGGGAGGGGCGGACAGCCTGACAGCCGGGCGACGGGCGCGCGCTGCCGGCTCGGCGGGCGAGGTCGCGAGTGGGAGAGGCCCTGCCCGCAGGTGGACCCGCGGGCACCCGCAGCTCGTCGACAGGGTTAGGGAAGGGGGGGAGGGGATAGAGCCCCGTCGGGCTCGTCGACCCGCGGCTCCTGGCGGCTCTGCGGCCGAGTTAGGGAAGGGGGGGAGGGGCAGACTCCCTGCCAGGCGGGCGACGCGCGCGCGCTGGCGGCTGGGCGCCATAGGTCGCGAGTGCGAGAGGCCCGGCCGACAGGTGGACACGCGGGCACCGCCAGCTCGGCGGCAGAGTGAGGGAAGGGGGGGAGGGGCAGACAGCCTGACAACCGGGCGACGGGCGCGTGCTGGCGGCTCGGCGGGCGAGGTCGCGAGTGGGAGAGGCCCGGCCGACAGCTGGACCCGCGGGCACCGCCAGCTCGGCGGCAGAGTGAGGGAAGGAGGGAGGAGGGGCGGAGTCCCTGCCAGGCGGGCGACGCGCGCGCGCTGGCGGCTCGGCGGCAGAGGTCGCGAGTGCGAGAGGCCCGGCCGACAGGTGGACACGCGGGCACCGCCAGCTCGGCGGCAGAGTGAGGGAAGGAGGGAGGAGGGGCGGAGTCCCTGCCAGGCGGGCGACGCGCGCGCGCTGGCGGCTCGGCGGCAGAGGTCGCGAGTGCGAGAGGCCCGGCCGACAGGTGGACACGCGGGCACCGCCAGCTCGGCGCAGAGTGAGGAAAGGGGGGAGGAGGGGCAGACACCCTGACAGCCGGGAGACGGGCTCGCGCTGGCGGCTCGGCGGGCGAGGTCGCGAGTGGGAGAGGCCCTGCCGGCAGGTGGACACGCGGGCACCCGCAGTTCGTCGACAGGGTGAGGGAAGGGGGGGAGGGGATAGAGCCCCGTCGGGCTCGTCGACCCGCGGCTCCTGGCGGCTCTGCGGCCGAGTTAGGGGAGGAGTGGGGGAGGGGCAGACAGCCTGACAGCCGGGCGACGGGCGCGCGCTGCCGTCTCGGCGGGCGAGGTCGCGAGTGGGAGGGGCCCTGCCCGCAGGTGGACCCGCGGGCACCCGCAGCTCGTCGTCAGGGTTAGGGAAGGGGGGGAGTTAGGGAAGGGGGGGAGGGGCTAGAACCCCGTCGCGCTGGTCGACCCGCGGCTCCTGGCGGCTCTGCGGCCGAGTTAGGGGAGGAGTGGGGGAGGGGCAGACAGCCTGACAGCCGGGCGACGGGCGCGCGCTGCCGTCTCCGCGGGCGAGGTCGCGAGTGGGAGGGGCCCTGCCCGCAGGTGGACCCGCGGGCACCCGCAGCTCGTCGTCAGGGTTAGGGAAGGGGGGGAGTTAGGGAAGGGGGGGAGGGGCTAGAACCCCGTCGCGCTGGTCGACCCGCGGCTCCTGGCGGCTCTGCGGCCGAGTTAGGGGAGGAGTGGGGGAGGGGCAGACAGCCTGACAGCCGGGCGACGGGCGCGCGCTGCTGTCTCGGCGGCAGAGGTCGCGAGTGCGAGAGGCCCGGCCGACAGGTGGACCCTCGGGCACCCGCAGCTCGTCGACAGGGTTAGGGAAGGGGGGGAGTTAGGGAAGGGGGGGAGGGGCTAGAACCCCGTCGGGCTCGTCGACCCGCGGCTCCTGGCGGCTCTGCGGCCGAGTTAGGGAAGGGGGGGGAGGGGCAGACTCCCTGCCAGGCGGGCGACGCGCGCGCGCCGGCGGCTGGGCGCCATAGTTCGCGAGTGCGAGAGGCCCGGCCGACAGGTGGACACGCGGGCACCGCCAGCTCGGCGGCAGAGTGAGGGAAGGGGGGGAGGGGCAGACACCCTGACAACCGGGCGACGGGCGCGTGCTGGCGGCTCGGCGGGCGAGGTCGCGAGTGGGAGAGGCCCGGCCGACAGCTGGACCCGCGGGCACCGCCAGCTCGGCGGCAGAGTGAGGGAAGGAGAGAGGAGGGGCGGAGTCCCTGCCAGGCGGGCGACGCGCGCGCGCTGGCGGCTGGGCGCCATAGGTCGCGAGTGCGAGAGGCCCGGCCGACAGGTGGACACGCGGGCACCGCCAGCTCGGCGGCAGAGTGAGGGAAGGAGGGAGGAGGGGCGGAGTCCCTGCCAGGCGGGCGACGCGCGCGCGCTGGCGGCTCGGCGGCAGAGGTCGCGAGTGCGAGAGGCCCGGCCGACAGGTGGACACGCGGGCACCGCCAGCTCGGCGGCAGAGTGAGGGAAGGGGGGGAGGGGCAGACAGCCTGACAACCGGGCGACGGGCGCGCGCTGGCGCCTCGGCTGGCGAGGTCGCGAGTGGGAGAGGCCCTGCCCGCAGGTGGACACGCGGGCACCCGCAGCTCGTCGAGAGTTAGGGAAGGGGGGGAGTTAGGGAAGGGGGGGAGGGGATAGAACCCCGTCGGGCTCGTCGACCCGCGGCTCCTGGCGGCTCTGCGGCCGAGTTAGGGGAGGAGGGGGGGAGGGGCAGACAGCCTGACAGCCGGGCGACGGGCGCGCGCTGCCGTCTCGGCGGGCGAGGTCGCGAGTGGGAGGGGCCCTGCCCGCAGGTGGACCCGCGGGCACCCGCAGCTCGTCGACAGGGTTAGGGAAGGGGGGGAGTTAGGGAAGGGGGGGAGGGGCTAGAACCCCGTCGGGCTCGTCGACCCGCGGCTCCAAGCGGCTCTGCGGCCGAGTTAGGGGAGGAGGGGGGGAGGGGCAGACAGCCTGACAGCCGGGCGACGGGCGCGCGCTGCCGGCTCGGCGGGCGAGGTCGCGAGTGGGAGAGGCCCTGCCCGCAGGTGGACCCGCGGGCACCCGCAGCTCGTCGACAGGGTTAGGGAAGGGGGGGAGGGGATAGAGCCCCGTCGGGCTCGTCGACCCGCGGCTCCTGGCGGCTCTGCGGCCGAGTTAGGGAAGGGGGGGGAGGGGCAGACTCCCTGCCAGGCGGGCGACGCGCGCGCGCCGGCGGCTGGGCGCCAAAGTTCGCGAGTGCGAGAGGCCCGGCCGACAGGTGGACACGCGGGCACCGCCAGCTCGGCGGCAGAGTGAGGGAAGGGGGGGAGGGGCAGACACCCTGACAACCGGGCGACGGGCGCGTGCTGGCGGCTCGGCGGGCGAGGTCGCGAGTGGGAGAGGCCCTGCCGACAGCTGGACCCGCGGGCACCGCCAGCTCGGCGACAGAGTGAGGGAAGGAGGGAGGAGGGGCGGAGTCCCTGCCAGGCGGGCGACGCGCGCGCGCTGGCGGCTCGGCGGCAGAGGTCGCGAGTGCGAGAGGCCCGGCCGACAGGTGGACACGCGGGCACCGCCAGCTCGGCGCAGAGTGAGGAAAGGGGGGAGGAGGGGCAGACACCCTGACAGCCGGGAGACGGGCTCGCGCTGGCGGCTCGGCGGGCGAGGTCGCGAGTGGGAGAGGCCCTGCCGGCAGGTGGACACGCGGGCACCCGCAGCTCGTCGTCAGGGTTAGGGAAGGGGGGGAGTTAGGGAAGGGGGGGAGGGGCTAGAACCCCGTCGCGCTGGTCGACCCGCGGCTCCTGGCGGCTCTGCGGCCGAGTTAGGGGAGGAGTGGGGGAGGGGCAGACAGCCTGACAGCCGGGCGACGGGCGCGCGCTGCCGTCTCCGCGGGCGAGGTCGCGAGTGGGAGGGGCCCTGCCCGCAGGTGGACCCGCGGGCACCCGCAGCTCGTCGTCAGGGTTAGGGAAGGGGGGGAGTCAGGGAAGGGGGGGAGGGGCTAGAACCCCGTCGCGCTGGTCGACCCGCGGCTCCTGGCGGCTCTGCGGCCGAGTTAGGGGAGGAGTGGGGGAGGGGCAGACAGCCTGACAGCCGGGCGACGGGCGCGCGCTGCCGTCTCCGCGGGCGAGGTCGCGAGTGGGAGGGGCCCTGCCCGCAGGTGGACCCGCGGGCACCCGCAGCTCGTCGTCAGGGTTAGGGAAGGGGGGGAGTCAGGGAAGGGGGGGAGGGGCTAGAACCCCGTCGCGCTGGTCGACCCGCGGCTCCTGGCGGCTCTGCGGCCGAGTTAGGGGAGGAGTGGGGGAGGGGCAGACAGCCTGACAGCCGGGCGACGGGCGCGCGCTGCCGTCTCCGCGGGCGAGGTCGCGAGTGGGAGGGGCCCTGCCCGCAGGTGGACCCGCGGGCACCCGCAGCTCGTCGTCAGGGTTAGGGAAGGGGGGGAGTCAGGGAAGGGGGGGAGGGGCTAGAACCCCGTCGCGCTGGTCGACCCGCGGCTCCTGGCGGCTCTGCGGCCGAGTTAGGGGAGGAGTGGGGGAGGGGCAGACAGCCTGACAGCCGGGCGACGGGCGCGCAATGGCGGCTCGGCGGGGGAGGTCGCGAGTGGGAGAGACCCTGCCCGCAGGTGGACCCGCGGGCACCCGCAGCTCGTCGACAGAGTTAGGGAAGGGGGGGAGTTAGGGAAGGGGGGGAGGGGCTAGAACCCCGTCGCGCTGGTCGACCCGCGGCTCCTGGCGGCTCTGCGGCCGAGTTAGGGGAGGAGTGGGGGAGGGGCAGACAGCCTGACAGCCGGGCGACGGGCGCGCGCCGGCGGCTGGGCGCCATAGTTCGCGAGTGCGAGAGGCCCGGCCGACAGTTGGACACGCGGGCACCGCCAGCTCGGCGGCAGAGTGAGGGAAGGGGGGGAGGGGCAGACACCCTGACAACCGGGCGACGGGCGCGTGCTGGCGGCTCGGCGGGCGAGGTCGCGAGTGGGAGAGGCCCGGCCGACAGCTGGACCCGCGGGCACCGCCAGCTCGGCGGCAGAGTGAGGGAAGGAGGGAGGAGGGGCGGAGTCCCTGCCAGGCGGGCGACGCGCGCGCGCTGGCGGCTGGGCGCCATAGGTCGCGAGTGCGAGAGGCCCGGCCGACAGGTGGACACGCGGGCACCGCCAGCTCGGCGGCAGAGTGAGGGAAGGGGGGGAGGGGCAGACACCCTGACAACCGGGCGACGGGCGCGTTCTGGCGGCTCGGCGGGCGAGGTCGCGAGTGGGAGAGGCCCGGCCGACAGCTGGACCCGCGGGCACCGCCAGCTCGGCGGCAGAGTGAGGGAAGGAGGGAGGAGGGGCGGAGTCCCTGCCAGGCGGGCGACGCGCGCGCGCTGGCGGCTCGGCGGCAGAGGTCGCGAGTGCGAGAGGCCCGGCCGACAGGTGGACACGCGGGCACCCGCAGCTCGTCGAGAGTTAGGGAAGGGGGGGAGTTAGGGAAGGGGGGGAGGGGATAGAACCCCGTCGGGCTCGTCGACCCGCGGCTCCTGGCGGCTCTGCGGCCGAGTTAGGGGAGGAGGGGGGGAGGGGCAGACAGCCTGACAGCCGGGCGACGGGCGCGCGCTGCCGTCTCGGCGGGCGAGGTCGCGAGTGGGAGGGGCCCTGCCCGCAGGTGGACCCGCGGGCACCCGCAGCTCGTCGACAGGGTTAGGGAAGGGGGGGAGTTAGGGAAGGGGGG
>NC_137288.1:11680000-11735000 GCF_054371585.1 Giraffa tippelskirchi | reverse complement strand
GCCCCACCGCGGGGCCGGCGCACCCATCCCCCCTCACAGAGGAGAGGTGGGGGGATTCTGCCCACGTGCTCTGGCAGTCGCCACGGCGGCTACACTGCGCACTCAGGAGGGGCAGCGGCCGGGGGCTCCGGTACCCCAGAGGCTCCCTCTCGGATCGCTAGAGAAGGCTTTCTCACCGAGGGCGCGCCGTCCCTCACCCCATCGTCTCTCCTTCGGGCCCACGGAGGCGCTCCACGAGCCGCCGATCCTCGACTGGGCGGGAGGGGTCTGCGGTACAGGTAAGCGGACGACCACACGGGAGCGTGTGCACGGTCGGGGCCGGAGCACGGCCCGTGCCTCCACGACGAGGCAGCACCTGCCCCCAACGGAAGAGGCGAGGGGAACAGGCACGCCTCTCTTCCCGTCTCGACCCCTCCCCCAACGAGAGCCACTCGCGGGACACACACACACCCCACCGCGGTGGGGGACCCGAGGAGGACACCGGGTTAAGGGAAACGACACCACCGCTCGGCCTCAGGCACCTGAGGGGGCGACCTGGAGCGCTCCAGGGGCACCACCGAGGGTCAAACGAGGCACGCTCACCCACCCACGCGGGGCGCGCGGCGCAGCGGCGGGCACAGCCCTCCCCACCGCGGGGAGGGCCGCTCGCGGGACACGCGCCGAGAAGGCGAAGCGAGAGCGTCCGCTGTGTCCGAAGACCGACGGCCTCACTGACGCCCCGTGGAGGGGGGGCGGGCAGGAGACCGAGAGTCAGGGCCGGAGGCCGCACCCACCCTCCCGCCTTCCTCACCCTCCCCGACGGGCAGGGGGAAAGGCAGGCGAGGGGCCCCGTGGACAGACTGAGAAGACCGCACACGTTCACCAGGAACGCCCGTCCCTCGTCCGGCACGGCTTAGGCCCGGCCCGGGAGAGCACGACCACACCACATCGATCCGTTGAGCCGAGGGGGAGGGGGGAAGGCACGGTGAGGGCAGTCGCCGGAGGGGCCCGCTTTAAGCCTCACCGGCCGCCTCCCCCCGCCACACCTCACCTCACCTCAGGCGACAGCCGCCGACGACCCCAGGAGGAGGAGCTGCCTGACACGGGGCACGGAGCCTACAGAGCGGGGGTCGTCCCGGCCACCACCGGGCGCCCGCAGCGGGGGTCACACAGGGTAGAAGACCCACGGCGCCTCGCCCCGCCGCCCTCGGGTCGCCCAGAGACCGGAGGTGGCGCCACGGGTCGGGTCTGCCAGACACGCCACGCGGGAGCCGACGCACAGGCCCAGGCCGGCGGCCCAAAGGCCCAGAGCCCCGCGTGCGTCCAGAGGCCCAAAGTCCTCGGCGGCAGACGCCGAGAGAGACCGTGTCGGCACTTACCTGGTGGCAGAAAAGGCCCATTTCGGGCGACAAAATGACAGCGCCCGACAGCGGGGCCCACCCACGACTGGCAGGGAGGGACCTTGGCACCTTGGCACCGCCACCTGTCCCCAGCACTACCCCAGAAACACCAGGCCCGGAGCTGTCGGGGGTCATCTGGTCGACTGGGGGGGGGGAGGGGGGCGAAGGGGGCGCCCGGTGGGCGAAGTGGGGGCGCAGACGCCAAGGGGGAGGGAGCTGGCCGGAGACGCCCTCCCCCTTCGCCCGCACGGGTAGGTGTACCCGTCCGTCCGTCCGAGTCTCCGAGCGGGGGTTTGGCTTCGAGTTGCCAAAGAGAAAAACGAAGAGAGACCCGCCGGCGAGGCGCCTCCCACGAGACGAGCGGGCCCCAACGAGGGACCACGCCCGGGGCCCCAGACCGTCCTGTCCGGGGCACCCAGGACGGCTCGAGCCGGTCCCTGACCTCCTGGCCGTGATTCAGGGAGTTGGGGAGGGGTGAGAAAGCAAACCCTCCGGGGGTGGCAAACCCTCCTGAAAGGGCGGGAAAGCAAAAACCTCCTGAAGGGAGACGCAAACCCTTCTGAAAAGGCGAACAGCAAACCCTTTTTGAGGGCGGGAGCCAACCCTCCTGGCAGAAGAAGGCAAACCCTCCTGAGGGCGAAAAGCAAACCCTCCTGAGGGAGGCCCGGTCAGGCCACCCCAGAGCCCGGCTCTGGAGCGCCGCCGCCGCCGCGACGGCCACCCTCCTCAGAAACCTAGAGAACCAATCTCCGGCGACAGCAGGACGTCCCTAGGCCTCGGCGCCACCGCCACTGTCGCTGCCAGCAGAGCCGGTCTCTGAGAGCTGTGCCCTCGGGCCCGGCGGCTGAGTCACAACCCTCCTGAAGGTCGCCGAAGCTCCAGAGGGGAGGGACACTATAAAAGCGGCCGCCAGGTGGCTCCTGACAACCGGCTCCAATGTCCCGAGGACGGGTCGCTGTCGCCGGCCGCCGAGGACGCCACAGCGCCGGCCGCCCAAACGCCCGAGCTCGGCTCGGAGCCGCCGCCTCCGAGAGACGCGACGCGACGCGACCCCGGCCGCAGAGGAAGGGAGAGGAGCTGGGAAATAGCTCCCCAGGAGGCTGCCACGAAGGAGACGCGCTCCCCCCCCCACCCACGCGATTCCAGGCTGGTGGGCGGACATTCCACGGAGACGCCGGCGGGCGGCGGGGCTCGGGGCGGGGACGGCCGAGAGAGGGGCACCAGTGACATCCCGGGCTCCCCCGGGCCCCCTCCCCCGAAGGAGGGAGGGAGGGAGAGAGAGAAGGGAGGGAGGCAGGGAGGGAGGGACCGACCGGCAAAGCGAAACCAGGCAAGCGCTGCTCGGAGAACAAAGCAGGACTTCTCGAAAGCAGACACAGACACAGACACGCAAGCCCAGGAGCAAGAAAGGAAAAGAAGGAGACACTCGGACCCCCAACAAGAGAAAACGAAAGTCAACCTGTGTCGAGACCGTGATCAAGTCCAACGACAACAAACACAAGCATGCGCCGGTGGGCGGGGAAAGTGCGCTTGAGGTCAGGAGAACATGGATTTCAAAATAACTGGCCACAAACACCGGAAAGGAAAGGCGGCCGGGCGGCCGGGCCGGGCGGTCGGGTCTGGGGTGGGGTGGCAGGGCTGCTGGGGGCGGGGGTCGGTGGCGGGGGGGGTGGGGGTGGGGGGTGGGGGGTGGAGGAAACGGGAGCACCTAGAAAGAGGAGGAGACTGTCGGCCGTGCTGAGACACGGAGACATCACACGGCTGGGGACCCGTTCCTATCGTTTGCCCCGGGGTGTGAGAGAGACTTGGCCTCCCGTCTCCTGGGATTTCATCTCCCCAGCAACAACGGTCAGGCAAGCTGTCGGGTGTGTGTGTGCTGCGGGGGGTTGGGGGGTTGGGGGGCGGGGTGGGGAGAAAAAAGAAGACGCCTTTCAAGTGAAAGGAGGGAGCGTAAAGGTCACTGAACCCTCTGACAGCGGCCTTCCATTTTCCACACCAGTGACACGTTCTCCCAAGTCGCCCGGTTCCAGAAAACGCTTTTCGGAAACAGAATCCTCGGGGCCCGCGAACTCCTTAGGAATCCTCGGATGAGCTTCCGGGCCAGGCTATACCGTAGGCAGCGCGCTTCCCCTGAAGCCAAAGCCACGGGCTCCAGAGGGCCACGTCCAAGAAGCTGATCTGGTACGGAACCCGATGTCTTCTTCTCTAGGACACTTCTAGCAGCAGCAAGAGTGCCAGTTTGTGAGAATCGAAGGTGAAGCCGGCACGATGTAAACCCAGCGATGTGAGCGGTCAGAGGCCCATCTAGATTCGAACTCCAGTGCTGGAGGGAGGGGAGCAGTGGGGACAGGAGGGTGGCCTGCGAGTCCGCCGTCCTGTCCCCACTCCCCGTGTGAACATCCGCCCCGTGGAAGGTGTCGAGGAACCTCATGACCTGACCTACGGGGTGAACCGTCGCCAAAGACAAAGAATTCCTCCAGCCAGGCGTCGTCCGCAGCCACGAACCCCTTCCCTCCGTCGCCCGGCCTTTCAGAATGCCACGTGGAGCCCTCTCGAGACGTGTGGGGCTTGGAGGTATGGGCCCCCGAATTCTCCTCGCCCGGCCCTGCAAGAAACCATCCCGGGCCTGCCCCACATGAAGACTTCTCGGGCTTTTCGGTGGACCGGGCCTCCCAGGGTGCCCCTGCACCCGGCACCCTGCGACATCCCGAGAGATCCCACGGAGAAACGTCTCCGGCCACTCGCGCGGCATCTGCCTCGCTGGCGGGCGCCCCTTCCAACCTCCCCAGAGATACGTGAGCACGGACGCTTCTTCCCCATCTGGGTCCCCTCACAGGCTCTGTGAGTTCCTGCGGTTCCGCACGCCCTCGACTTGGCTGTGGTTCGGGGCTCTGTTCTGTTCTGTGTTTGCTCTCCGGCCCACGTGATCTCTCTGGCTAGGGCACCCAGGAAAAGCGAAAAGAAATCGAGTCCGTGTGAGTACTATTCAGGCATCAAGTGGGGATACCTACCAATGACCTCTAACGTGGATCCACCAAGATGGCGGCCGTGTGGGGTTCAGGAGGATCATTTTGCGTTTTCTGGGGGCGCTATTTGCTCTCAATGATTTCACGTGCCTTTTGGGCATGGCTCACGGAGATGGGACGTGAAGCAGCAGGGCAGCCACATCTGGCGTCTCGGCCTAGCTAGGGCGGCTCCACGAGTGACCTCTCGGAACCGGGGCTGAGACCGCCATCCCTCCCCGGGCCCCCCTCGGTGGCTGGGTGTGGGGGGGGGAGGGGGAGGTTTCGGAGGGGAGACGGGAGATCTGGGCTTGTGGTTGGGGGCGCGCGGGGCCACACGTGTCCTGTCATGATATTCCTGCAGCGCTCCAACGAGATAAATATTATTCTCTATTCTGCAGATGGCTATCTGTACCTGAATGGAAATGTATTAGACTCTTGAAATCCGAGCCTTGACGAGGGGTGCGCCCTGTACGTCTCGGGCTACAGGCAGCATACGGAAACTGAAGATATCAGGAATCACGTATAAAGGTTAAAGTCAAAGAAACGGACCTAGTTCAGGGGCAGACTTAGTCTTCCTCGCTGCAGCCTCAAGGTAAACGCTGGGGGTACCCAGTCTATTCTTGGGAAGATACAGTGTTTATTTTAACTGTTGCCAGCAACGCAGCTTCTCCTCTGCCGGAGGTGAAATTGAGATTTAGTTCTTGCAGCTAGTAGTTCTTTTTCAGAACATCTATCAGGAAGGATCCGAATAGCTTGTCATGTCCCTGAAAGTATACTAGAGAACATTTGGTTCAGTTCTCGTACCCAGAGACTGGGGAAATTAAGGTGGCACTAGAAATCGCACCTTTGGGTTATATAGTATCTTTGCTGGAAAACAGGCTGCTCTGAAACTCTAATTGTATCAAACAGTAGCAGGGATAAGAAGTGCATGATCCACAAGTTTCAGTAAAGCTGGCTCTCCCGCTCCTTAACATTATATACATTGTTAACAAAAGTTTAGAACTGGACACTTGATGGCAACAAAGAGGCATCCTGTTTGGCGTTTCTTCGGACTGCAGCCGGGAGAGGAGCAGAGCCGACTTGTTCAGTCCCCGGTCCCGCTACTCCTAGGCCTTTCCTCACACTTGATCTTGGATGCTCTGGGGGCAGGTTGTGTCTGCAACAAGCACTCGATGTGTCCGGAAGCACTGAATCCTCTGTTCATTGACTTTGTTCCCAGGACTGTCTCAGGAGGTGACGATGTTTTCCCATGGGGGAATCTGTGTCAGAGGCTTGCCAACCATACTTTCCACGTGGTTCATGAAAAGCTCGCCCGTCGCCGGTCACCTGTCAACTCACCATCCGTACGAGAGTCAGCACCAACACGCCCGGCAGAGCTGAGCGTCAAGAAGGGGTTGCGTGGAAAGAGATTTGTATGCTTGGTCCTGGTCCTGGTTATAGACAGAAAGTATCAAGGGGGAATAACTCCCAGAATAAGTAGGCTTGCCTGGAATGCGAAATAGTGAGAAGAGGCCTCGCGCTTGGAGGACGGGTCAGAGCTTTAGCCACGGGAGAGTGAAAAGGAAAGGCCCGGGAAAGGGCCGTGGGGCAGGGGACGGTCTGAGCCCAGCACCAGCGGTGAAGGACGAGGAGGCACCTTGAAAGAACGTGCTGTTCGGAGGTTTGTGGTAAGAGCACACCGGTGCTGCTAAAGATGAGGCTTGTGGAACCCAGATAGTAAGGAGGAGCCAGAAACAGGCCAGGAAGGATGAGAATCCCGTGTACTGAGGACCTGCACTTCACCAAGCCCACAGCAAAGGGTGCTGTCTAGATTCAAACCCAGTCACTTGCGCAAACGCCGCTCAGCCACCTCCTCATCTACAAGGCCGACAGATACTCGGTGCGTGAGGTGCGTGTACGTACAGTCTAGGTGGACGGCACTCACATATCAGGCAACCACACAGCTAATACATGCTTTGAAAGAACCAAGAGTGAGCTGATAGCTTTTTCTGGATCTGCCTATAAGCAAAGATACCGCTCGCTGCATACTGTGGATCTCGACTCCTGTCTCACGTCTCCATGAAGCCGTCAGAAAAGTACTGTTCGTGCTCCCTCTCAGGCCAGGAATGACACTTCAAGTGTAACGTGCTCACGAAGTCCTCAGAGATTCATGGATTTGAATCGAGAAATTCCACCTGGTCCTTTCGCTCCCGATCCACTCCTGCTCTCACCACTACTACCACACGGGTCAGACACGAGCGAGTTCCCCTGAATTAGCTTGCACACGTGGGGGTGGAGTTAGCTTTCGGCACACGGATATTTAGAAATTCCATGGCAGTAGGCCAGGTATTCACATTATGTATCGGATATTCGCCTAATTTGATAATAAGAGAGCCCGGGCCTCAGGCATAACTTCAGGCCGATTTTCCCTCCAACGGAAACAGCTCAGATGGGCTGGCAGCCCGAGAGAACGAGCAACTGCCACTAACAGACTGAGACACCTGTGGGCTCCCTCCATGGGGAGACCTTCTGCCAAGGCTTCTCCCTCAAGGGCCGTTACCCAGCCTGCGGGCATCAGCTGAGGAGAAGGGGAGGTGGGTGCCCCGGAAACCAGCCGCGCTCGAGTCAGTCTCCCAGGAGCTCTCGTTCCAGCTCTGGACGCTCACTCCCGGGCCCGGGTTCTCACTCCCGCTTTCAGATGGATCCCAGGCCCTTCTTCAGAGAAGTTCCTCCAGATGAGTCCCCAGCCACCAGTGGGCCTCATTCGACCTTGCGGGACCTCCCTCCCCTTCTGAAGCTAGGTTCCGTCTCTCTCTTCACAAAACTTTAAGTCCAAGATGGATTGTTAACAATGACTTGCCATTTCCTTTTGTTCTCACCATTATTCTGACTACTTGCATTTAATTCCGCTCACCTTCGGATTGCTTGTGACACTCCAGGCCACCGAAAAAAAAGAGAGTTTCTGTTCTGGGCTCAAAGATCCTCAGGAGGCATTTGGGCCTCACTTTACCTCTGCTGGAGACAGGAAGGTGGCAGGTGACCGGGACCTGCCAAGAGCAGAGCAGAAGCTGTGCCCCTGAGCAGTGGTGCCTGGCTCTCTCTCATTGGTCGCAGAGGGTCTGCAAGATTCGAGGGGGTTCCTGACGGCCCCACCATGCTGGTGAGCCGTGTCGTCTCATCTCATCGGGAATCTGACCCCGCATCGGCAAGCGTAGCCATGTGCCCTCACCCTGAGTCTCTAAACCCTTCCCAGACCATCACTCGGCCCGCCTTCTCCTCTCAGGCAGAATGAACCTGGGCTTCTCTCCTGGGACAGGTCATTCTGTGTCATGGGATGTCCTCTTTACTCCTATTGCCGGCAACAGGAGTATTGATGTGCTGCTCATAGGTCAGAGACTCCTCATTCGTATTACCCAGAGGCTTTTCTTCAGTCAGTAAATTTTGTTCCTTTGAAGTCAAAGGGATTGCATTGCCTTTGAAGACTATCATTTCTGACCTAGTCGCAAACCGTCTCTTTTGAGGAACTTCCTTAGGGTTCCAGGGATTAAGACAGTTTGCTTCCATTGCAAAGGGCACAGATTCTTTCCTCGATTGCAGGATCTAGATCTCCCGTGCCTCACACTGTAGCCAAAAAGGTATATTTTAAATATAAGAGGGCCAAGCATAAACCTACTACTTTCCCTTTCCATTATTATGATAATAATCTAGTTCTCTTCAAGGCAACACAAATGTTTCTTACTAACTAGAAGGATCATGTCGCGGAAATTATAAAGAGAAAAACAGGGAATTACTTCATGGTATCTCACTACATCCGTCTCTGATCCAACGTACGAAAAATCAAGGAAGTCCACGTAAAGTATCATCTTTAAATAGAGCTCTCCACTTTGAGAGAATAGAACTAAACTCATTAAAACTAAGTTTTCCAGTATGTGGCTGCTTTGAAATCTTGCATCCAACCGACAATTCTGGAACCTATGATAATTCAGAATTGAGTAACCGATGACACAAACACTCTACTAGTCAGGGGGACGTTTTGGATCGCCTGAGTTCTAGGTTCTCAATGTTATCAAGCCAGACACAATCTTCACGGTTTTTCATAGATCCTGTAATATCTTTTTTAAAATTTCAACTTTTTTGAGGTACAATTGACATATAAAATTGCAAGAAATTGAAATATGACTGTGGTGATTTCACGTGTTTACGATGTGAAAGGATTCCTCATCCAGTTAATTCATATCACCTCACATATTTCACCTTCTTTTTTTTTTCTTCCCTCCATCTTTCCCACTTAGATTTTATCTTCATAAGATTTCATTTATACAAAACATGTCAAAAAGATTGCCGTGTTTTACATTAGATCCTCAGACTCTATTCATCTTATAGCTGAACATTTGTTCCCTTTTACCAACCTCTCCCCATAGCCCTAGTAACCACTTTTCTACTCTCTGTATGAGTTTTACTTTTTCCGGGAGGCACTGTCAGAGCCAGTCCTGAAATTTCCTCCAATTACAATTCTTCTCTCAGAGTCATCAGTCCATTTTGTGTTATCTTTCATGTTTTACAAAATTACTCCTAACCAGCAATGGAGCAGGTGTGGCAGGCAATGAGCCAAGAAGATTTACAGGGTGGCATCCACTTACTGTGGGAATTAACCATGGCATTGATCAGTCTATCAACCTAGAAAGAGATAACTGGACATTGCACAAAAATTTGCTTATTTCTTTGTAGAAGTTTGGCATTAAACTAAACCCTTAGTTTGGGATGGGATGGGGTGGGGTGGGGTGGGGTGGGGTGGGGTGGGGGGGTGGGGGGTGGAGGAAACGGGAGCACCTAGAAAGAGGAGGAGACTGTCGGCCGTGCTGAGACACGGAGACATCACACGGCTGGGGACCCGTTCCTATCGTTTGCCCCGGGGTGTGAGAGAGACTTGGCCTCCCGTCTCCTGGGATTTCATCTCCCCAGCAACAACGGTCAGGCAAGCTGTCGGGTGTGTGTGTGCTGCGGGGGGTTGGGGGGTTGGGGGGCGGGGTGGGGAGAAAAAAGAAGACGCCTTTCAAGTGAAAGGAGGGAGCGTAAAGGTCACTGAACCCTCTGACAGCGGCCTTCCATTTTCCACACCAGTGACACGTTCTCCCAAGTCGCCCGGTTCCAGAAAACGCTTTTCGGAAACAGAATCCTCGGGGCCCGCGAACTCCTTAGGAATCCTCGGATGAGCTTCCGGGCCAGGCTATACCGTAGGCAGCGCGCTTCCCCTGAAGCCAAAGCCACGGGCTCCAGAGGGCCACGTCCAAGAAGCTGATCTGGTACGGAACCCGATGTCTTCTTCTCTAGGACACTTCTAGCAGCAGCAAGAGTGCCAGTTTGTGAGAATCGAAGGTGAAGCCGGCACGATGTAAACCCAGCGATGTGTGCGGTCAGAGGCCCATCTAGATTCGAACTCCAGTGCTGGAGGGAGGGGAGCAGTGGGGACAGGAGGGTCGCCTGCGAGTCCGCCGTCCCGTCCCCACTCCTCCTGTGAACATCCGCCCCGTGGAAGGTGTCGAGGAACCTCATGACCTGACCTGCGGGGTGAACCGTCGCCAAAGACAAAGAATTCCTCCAGCCAGGCGTTGTCCGCAGCCACGAACCCCTTCCCTCCGTCGCCCGGCCTTTCAGAATGCCACGTGGAACCCTCTCGAGACGTGTGGGGCTTGGAGGTATGGGCCCCCGAATTCTCCTCGCCCGGCCCTGCAAGAAACCATTCCGTGCCTGCCCCACATGAAGACTTCTCGGGCTTTTCGGTGGACCGGGCCTCCCAGGGTGCCCCTGCACCCGGCACCCTGCGACACCCCGAGAGATCCCACGGAGAAACGTCTCCGGCCACTCGCGCGGCACCTGCCTCGCTGGCGGGCGCCCCTTCCAACCTCCCCAGAGATACGTGAGCACGGACGCTTCTTCCCCATCTGGGTCCCCTCACAGGCTCTGTGAGTTCCTGCGGTTCCGCACGCCCTCGACTTGGCTGTGGTTCGGGGCTCTGTTCTGTTCTGTGTTTGCTCTCCGGCCCACGTGATCTCTCTGGCTAGGGCACCCAGGAAAAGCGAAAAGAAATCGAGTCCGTGTGAGTACTATTCAGGCATCAAGTGGGGATACCTACCAACGACCTCTAACGTGGATCCACCAAGATGGCGGCCGTGTGGGGTTCAGGAGGATCATTTTGCGTTTTCTGGGGGCGCTGTTTGCTCTCAATGATTTCACGTGCCTTTTGGGCATGGCTCACGGAGATGGACGTGAAGCAGCAGGGCAGCCACATCTGGCGTCTCGGCCTAGCTAGGGCGGCTCCACGAGTGACCTCTCGGAACCGGGGCTGAGACCGCCATCCCTCCCCGGGCCCCCCTCGGTGGCTGGGTATGGGGGGGAGGAGGGGGAGGTTTCGGAGGGGAGACGGGAGATCTGGGCTTGTGGTTGGGGGCGCGCGGGGCCACACGTGTCCTGTCATGATATTCCTGTAACGCTCCAACGAGATACGTATTATTCTCTATTCTGCAGATTGCTATCTGTATCTGAATGGAAATGTATTAGACTCTTGAAATCTGAGCCTTGACGAGGGGTGCGCCCTGTACGTCTCGGGCTACAGGCAGCATACGGAAACTGAAGATATCAGGAATCACGTATAAAGGTTCAAGTCAAAGAAACGGACCTAGTTCAGTGGCAGACTTAGTCTTCCTCGCTGCAGCCTCAAGGTAAATGCTGGGGGTACCCAGTCTATTCTTGGGAAGATACAGTGTTTATCTTAACTGTTGCCAGCAGCGCAGCTTCTCCTCTACCGGAGTTGAAATTGAGATTTAGTTCTTGCAGCTAGTAGTTCTTTTTCAGAACATCTATCGGGAAGGATCTGAATAGCTTGTCATGTCCCTGAAAATATACTAGACAACATTTGGTTCAGCTCTCGTACCCAGAGACTGGGGAAATTAAGGGGGCACTAGAAATCGCACCTTTGCGTTATATAGTATCTTTCCTGGAAAACAGGGTGCTCTTAAACTCTAATTGTATCAAACAGTAGCAGGGATAAGAAGTGCACGATCCACAAGTTTCAGTAAAGCCGGCTCTCCCGCGCCTTAACATTGTATACATTGTTAACAAAAGTTTAGAACTGGACACTCGATGGCAACAAAGAGGCATCCTGTTTGGCGTTTCTTTGGACTGCAGCCGGGAGAGGAGCAGAGCCGACTTGTTCAGTCCCCGGTCCCGCTACTCCTAGGCCTTTCCTCACACTTGACCTTGGATGCTCTGGGGCAGGTTGTGTCTGCCACAAGCACTC
This sequence comes from Giraffa tippelskirchi, assembly GCF_054371585.1. Taxonomy (NCBI): domain Eukaryota; kingdom Metazoa; phylum Chordata; class Mammalia; order Artiodactyla; family Giraffidae; genus Giraffa; species Giraffa tippelskirchi. Next base: position 11,723,340 of record NC_137288.1, on the reverse strand, counting down.
GATGTGTCCGGAAGCACTGAATCCTCTGTTCGTTGACTTTGTTCCCAGGACTGTCTCAGGAGGTGACGATGTTTTCCCATGGGGGAATCTGTGTCAGAGGCTTGCCAACCATACTTTCCACGTGGTTCATGAAAAGCTCACCCGTCACCGGTCACCTGTCGACTCACCATCCGTACGAGAGTCAGCACCAACACGCCCGGCAGAGCTGAGCGTCAAGAAGGGGTTGCGTGGAAAGAGATTTGTGTGCTTGGTCCTGGTCCTGGTTATAGACAGAAAGTATCAAGGGGGAATAACTCCCAGAATAAGTAGGCTTGCCTGGAATGCGAAATAGTGAGAAGAGGCCTCGCGCTTGGAGGATGGGTCAGAGCTCTAGCCACGGGAGAGTGAAAAGGAAAGGCCCGGGAAAGGGCCGTGGGGCAGGGGACGGTCTGAGCCCAGCACCAGCGGTGAAGGACGAGGAGGCACCTTGAAAGAACGTGCTGTTCGGAGGTTTGTGGTAAGAGCACACCGGTGCTGCTAAAGATGAGGCTTGTGGAACCCAGATGGTGAAGAGGAGCCAGAAACAGGCCAGGAAGGATGAGAATCCTGTGTACTGAGGACCTGCACTTCACCAAGCCCACAGCAAAGGGTGCTGTCTAGATTCAAACCCAGTCACTTGCGCAAACGCCCCTCAGCCACCTCCTCATCTACAAGGCCGACAGATACTCGGTGCGTGAGGTGCGTGTACAGTCTAGGTGGACGGCACTCACATTATCGGGCAACCACACAGCTACTACGTGCTTTGAAAGAACCAACAGTGAGCTGATAGCTTTTTCTGGATCTGCCTATAAGCAAAGATACCGCTCGCTGCATACTGTGGATCTCGACTCCTGTCTCACGTCTCCATGAAGCCGTCAGAAAAGTCCTGTTCGTGCTCCCTCTCAGGCCAGGAATGACACTTAAAGTGTAACGTGCTCACGAAGTCCTCAGAGATTCATGGATTTGAATCGAGAAATTCCACCTGGTCCTTTCGCTCCCGATCCACTCCTGCTCTCACCACTACTACCACACGGGTCAGACACGAGCGAGTTCCCCTGAATTAGCTTGCACACGTGGGGACAGAGTTAGCTTTCGGCACACGGATATTTAGAAATTCCATGGCAGTAGGCCAGGTATTCACATTATGTATCGGATATTCGCCTAATTTGATAATAAGAGAGCTCAGGCCTCAGGCGTAACTTCAGGCAGATTTCCCCTCCAACAGAAACAGCTCAGATGGGCTGGCAGCCCGAGAAAACGAGCAACTGCCACTGACAGACTGAGACACCCATGGGCTCCCTCCGCGGGGAGACCTTCTGCCAAGGCTTCTCCCTCAAGGGCCGTGACCCAGCCTGCGGGCATCAGCTGAGGAGAAGGGGAGGTGGGTGCCCCGGAAACCAGCCGCGCTCGAGTCAGTCTCCCAGGAGCTCTCATTCCAGCTCTGGACGCTCACTCCCGGGCCTGGGTTCCCACTCCCGCTTTCAGATGGATCCCAGGCCCTTCTTCAGAGAAGTTCCTCCAGATGAGTCCCCAGCCACCAGTGGGCCTCATTCGACCTTGCGGGACCTCCCTCCCCTTCTGAAGCTAGGTTCCGTCTCTCTCTTCACAAAACTTTACGTCCAAAATAGATTGTTAACAGTGACTTGCCGTTTCCTTTTGTTCTCACCATTATTCTGACTACTTGCATTTAATTCCGCTCACCTTCGGATTGCTTATGACACTCCAGGCCACCGAAAAAAAGAGTTTCCGTTCTGAGCTCAAAGATCCTCAGGCGGCATTTGGGCCTCACTTTACCTCTGCTGGAGACAGGAAGGTGGCAGGTGACCGGGACCTGCCAAGAGCAGAGCAGAAGCTGTGCCCCTGAGCAGTGGTGCCTGGCTCTCTCTCATTGGTCGCAGAGGGTCTGCAAGATTCGAGGGGGTTCTTGACGCCCCCACCATGCTGGCGAGCCGTGTCGTCTCATCTCATCGGGAATCTGACCCCTCATCAGCAAGCGTAGCCATGTGCCCGCACCCTGAGTCTCTAAACCCTTCCCAGACCATCGCTCGGCCCGCCTTCTCCTCTCGGGCAGAATGAACCTGGGCTTCTCTCCTGGGACAGGTCCTTCTGTGTCATGGGATGTCCTCTTTACTCCTATTGCCGGCAATAGGAGTATTGATGGGCTGCTCATAGGTCAGAGACTCCTCATTCGTATTACCCAGAGGCTTCTCTTCAGTCAGTAAATTTTGTTCCTTTGACCTTAAAGGGATTGCCTTTGAAGACTATCATTTCTGACCTAGTCGCAAACCGTCTCTTTTGAGGAACTTCCTTAGGGTTCCAGGGATTAAGACAGTTTGCTTCCATTGCAAAGGGCACAGATTCATTCCTCGATTGCAGGATCTAGATCTCCTGTGCCTCACACTCTAGCCAAAAAGGTATATTTTAAATATAAAAGGGCCAAGCATAAACCTACTACTTTCCCTTTCCATTATTATGATAATCATCTAATTCTCTTCAAGGCAACACAAATGTTTCTTACTAACTAGAAGGATCATGTCGCGGAAATTATAAAGAGAAAAACAGGGAATTACTTCATGATATCTCACTATATCCGTCTCTGATCCAGCGTACGAAACATCAAGGAAGTCCACGTGAAATATCATCTTTAAATAGAGCTCTCCGCTTTGAGAGAATAGAACTAAACTCATTAAAACTAAGTTTTCCAGCATGTGGCTGCTTTGAAATCTTGCATCCAACCAACAATTCTGGAACCTATGATAATTCGGAATTGAGTAACCGATGACACAAACACTCTATTAGTCAGGGGGACGTTTTGGATCGCCTGAGTTCTAGGTTCTCAATGTTATCAAGCCAGACACAATCCTCACGGTTTTTCATAGATCTTGTAATATCTTTTTTAAAATTTCAACTTTTTTGAGGTATAATTGACATACAACATTGCAAGAAATTGAAATATAACTGTGGTGATTTCATGTGTTTACGATGTGAAAGGATTCCTCATCCAGTTAATTCATATCACCTCACATATTTCACCTTCTTTTTTTTTTTCTTCCCTCCATCTTTCCTACTTAGATTTTTATCTTCATATAAGATTTCATTTATACAAAACATGTCAAAAAGATTGCCGTGTTTTACGTTAGATCCTCAGACTCTATTCATCTTATAGCTGAATATTTGTTCCCTTTTACCAACCTCTCCCCATAGCCCTAGTAACCACTTTTCCACTCTCTGTATGAGTTTTACTTTTTCCGGGATGCAATATCAGAGCCAGTCCTGAAATGTCCTCCAATTACAATTCTTCTCTCAGAGTCATCAGTCCATTTTGTGTTCTCTTTCATGTTTTACAACATTACTCCTAACCAGCAATGGAGCGGGTGTGGCAGGCAATGAGCCAAGAAGATTTACAGGGTGGCATCCACTTACTGTGGGAATTAACCACGGCATTGATCAGTCTATCAACCTAGAAAGAGATCACTGGACATTGCACAAAAATTTGCTTATTTCTTTGTAGAAGTTTGGCATTAAACTAAACCCTTAGTTTGGGATGGGATGGGATGGGGTGGGATGGGATGGGATGGGATGGGGTGGGGGGTGGGGGGTGGAGGAAACGGGAGCACCCAGAACGAGGAGGAGACTGTCGGCCGTGCCGAGACACGGAAACATCGCACGGCTGGGGACCCGTTCCTATCGTCTTCCCCGGGGTGTGAAAGAGACTTGGCCTCCCGTCTCCTGAGAGTTCATCTCCCCAGCAACAACGGTCAGGCAAGCTGTCGGGTGTGTGTGTGTTGCGGGGGGTTGGGGGGCGGGGTGGGGAGAAAAAAGAAGACACCTTTCAAGTGAAAGGAGGGAGCGTAAAGGTCACTGAACCCTCTGACAGCGGCCTTCCATTTTCCAGACCAGTGACACGTTCCCCCAAGTCGCCCGGTTCCAGAAAACGCTTTTTGGAAACAGAATCCTCGGGGCCCGCGAACTCCTGAGGAATCCTCGGATGAGCTTCCGGGCCAGGCTATACCGTAGGCAGCGTGCTTCCCCTGAAGCCAAAGCCACGGGCTCCAGAGGGCCGCGTCCAAGAAGCTGATCTCGTACGGAACCCGGTGTCTTCTTCTCTAGGACACTCCTAGAAGCAGCAAGAGTGCCAGTTTGTGAGACTCGAAGGTGAAGCCGGCACGACGTAAACCCAGCGATGTGTGCGGTCAGAGGCCCATCTAGATTCGAGCTCCAGTTCTGGAGGGGAGCAGTGGGGACAGGAGGGTGGCCTGCGAGTCCGCCGTCCCGTCCCCACTCCTCCTGTGAACATCCGCCCCGTGGAAGGTGTCGAGGAACCTCATGACCTGACCTGCGGGGTGAACCGTCGCCAAAGACAAAGAATTCCTCCAGCCAGGCGTTGTCCGCAGCCACGAACCCCTTCCCTCCGTCGCCCGGCCTTTCAGAATGCCACGTGGAACCCTCTCGAGACGTGTGGGGCTTGGAGGTATGGGCCCCCGAATTCTCCTCGCCCGGCCCTGCAAGAAACCATTCCGTGCCTGCCCCACATGAAGACTTCTCGGGCTTTTCGGTGGACCGGGCCTCCCAGGGTGCCCCTGCACCCGGCACCCTGCGACACCCCGAGAGATCCCACGGAGAAACGTCTCCGGCCACTCGCGCGGCACCTGCCTCGCTGGCGGGCGCCCCTTCCAACCTCCCCAGAGATACGTGAGCACGGACGCTTCTTCCCCATCTGGGTCCCCTCACAGGCTCTGTGAGTTCCTGCGGTTCCGCACGCCCTCGACTTGGCTGTGGTTCGGGGCTCTGTTCTGTTCTGTGTTTGCTCTCCGGCCCACGTGATCTCTCTGGCTAGGGCACCCAGGAAAAGCGAAAAGAAATCGAGTCCGTGTGAGTACTATTCAGGCATCAAGTGGGGATACCTACCAACGACCTCTAACGTGGATCCACCAAGATGGCGGCCGTGTGGGGTTCAGGAGGATCATTTTGCGTTTTCTGGGGGCGCTGTTTGCTCTCAATGATTTCACGTGCCTTTGGGGCATGGCTCACGGAGATGGACGTGAAGCAGCAGGGCAGCCACATCTGGCGTCTCGGCCTAGCTAGGGCGGCTCCACGAGTGACCTCTCGGAACCGGGGCTGAGACCGCCATCCCTCCCCGGGCCCCCCTCGGTGGCTGGGTATGGGGGGGAGGAGGGGGAGGTTTCGGAGGGGAGACGGGAGATCTGGGCTTGTGGTTGGGGGCGCGCGGGGCCACACGTGTCATGTCATGATATTCCTGTAACGCTCCAACGAGATACGTATTATTCTCTATTCTGCAGATTGCTATCTGTATCTGAATGGAAATGTATTAGACTCTTGAAATCTGAGCCTTGACGAGGGGTGCGCCCTGTACGTCTCGGGCTACAGGCAGCATACGGAAACTGAAGATATCAGGAATCACGTATAAAGGTTCAAGTCAAAGAAACGGACCTAGTTCAGGGGCAGACTTAGTCTTCCTCGCTGCAGCCTCAAGGTAAATGCTGGGGGTACCCAGTCTATTCTTGGGAAGATACAGTGTTTATCTTAACTGTTGCCAGCAGCGCAGCTTCTCCTCTACCGGAGTTGAAATTGAGATTTAGTTCTTGCAGCTAGTAGTTCTTTTTCAGAACATCTATCGGGAAGGATCTGAATAGCTTGTCATGTCCCTGAAAATATACTAGACAACATTTGGTTCAGCTCTCGTACCCAGAGACTGGGGAAATTAAGGTGGCACTAGAAATCGCACCTTTGCGTTATATAGTATCTTTCCTGGAAAACAGGGTGCTCTTAAACTCTAATTGTATCAAACAGTAGCAGGGATAAGAAGTGCACGATCCACAAGTTTCAGTAAAGCCGGCTCTCCCGCGCCTTAACATTGTATACATTGTTAACAAAAGTTTAGAACTGGACACTCGATGGCAACAAAGAGGCATCCTGTTTGGCGTTTCTTTGGACTGCAGCCGGGAGAGGAGCAGAGCCGACTTGTTCAGTCCCCGGTCCCGCTACTCCTAGGCCTTTCCTCACACTTGACCTTGGATGCTCTGGGGCAGGTTGTGTCTGCCACAAGCACTCGATGTGTCCGGAAGCACTGAATCCTCTGTTCGTTGACTTTGTTCCCAGGACTGTCTCAGGAGGTGACGATGTTTTCCCATGGGGGAATCTGTGTCAGAGGCTTGCCAACCATACTTTCCACGTGGTTCATGAAAAGCTCACCCGTCACCGGTCACCTGTCGACTCACCATCCGTACGAGAGTCAGCACCAACACGCCCGGCAGAGCTGAGCGTCAAGAAGGGGTTGCGTGGAAAGAGATTTGTGTGCTTGGTCCTGGTCCTGGTTATAGACAGAAAGTATCAAGGGGGAATAACTCCCAGAATAAGTAGGCTTGCCTGGAATGCGAAATAGTGAGAAGAGGCCTCGCGCTTGGAGGATGGGTCAGAGCTCTAGCCACGGGAGAGTGAAAAGGAAAGGCCCGGGAAAGGGCCGTGGGGCAGGGGACGGTCTGAGCCCAGCACCAGCGGTGAAGAACGAGGAGGCACCTTGAAAGAACGTGCTGTTCGGAGGTTTGTGGTAAGAGCACACCGGTGCTGCTAAAGATGAGGCTTGTGGAACCCAGATGGTGAAGAGGAGCCAGAAACAGGCCAGGAAGGATGAGAATCCTGTGTACTGAGGACCTGCACTTCACCAAGCCCACAGCAAAGGGTGCTGTCTAGATTCAAACCCAGTCACTTGCGCAAACGCCCCTCAGCCACCTCCTCATCTACAAGGCCGACAGATACTCGGTGCGTGAGGTGCGTGTACAGTCTAGGTGGACGGCACTCACATTATCGGGCAACCACACAGCTACTACGTGCTTTGAAAGAACCAACAGTGAGCTGATAGCTTTTTCTGGATCTGCCTATAAGCAAAGATACCGCTCGCTGCATACTGTGGATCTCGACTCCTGTCTCACGTCTCCATGAAGCCATCAGAAAAGTCCTGTTCGTGCTCCCTCTCAGGCCAGGAATGACACTTAAAGTGTAACGTGCTCACGAAGTCCTCAGAGATTCATGGATTTGAATCGAGAAATTCCACCTGGTCCTTTCGCTCCCGATCCACTCCTGCTCTCACCACTACTACCACACGAGCGAGTTCACCTGAATTAGCTCGCACACGTGGGGATGGAGTTAGCTTTCGGCACACGGATATTTAGAAATTCCATGGCAGTATGCCAGGTATTCACATTATGTATCAGATATTCGCCTAATTTGATAATAAGAGAGCTCATGCCTCAGGCATAACTTCAGGCAGATTTCCCCTCCAACAGAAACAGCTCAGATGGGCTGGCAGCCCGAGAAAACGAGCAACTGCCACTGACAGACTGAGACACCTATGGGCTCCCTCCATGGGGAGACCTTCTGCCAAGGCTTCTCCCTCAAGGGCCGTGACCCAGCCTGCGGGCATCAGCTGAGGAGAAGGGGAGGTGGGTGCCCCGGAAACCAGCCGCGCTCGAGTCAGTCTCCCAGGAGCTCTCATTCCAGCTCTGGACACTCACTCCCGGGCCTGGGTTCTCACTCCCGCTTTCAGATGGATCCCAGGCCCTTCTTCAGAGAAGTTCCTCCAGATGAGTCCCCAGCCACCAGTGGGCCTCATTCGACCTTGCTGGACCTCCCTCCCCTTCTGAAGCTAGGTTCCGTCTCTCTCTTCACAAAACTTTAAGTCCAAAATAGATTGTTAACAATGACTTGCCATTTCCTTTTGTTCTCACCACTATTCTGACTACTTGCATTTAATTCTGCTCACCTTTGGATTGCTTATGACACTCCAGGCCACTGAAAAAAGAGAGTGTCCATTCTGAGCTCAAAGATTCTCAGGCGGCATTTGGGCCTCACTTTACCTCTGCTGGAGACCTAGGAAGGTGGCAGGTGACCGGGACCTGCCAAGAGCAGAGCAGAAGCTGTGCCCCTGAGCAGTGGTGCCTGGCTCTCTCTCATTGGTCGCAGAGGGTCTGCAAGATTCGAGGGGGTTCTTGACGCCCCCACCATGCTGGCGAGCCGTGTCGTCTCATCTCATCGGGAATCTGACCCCTCATCAGCAAGCGTAGCCATGTGCCCGCACCCTGAGTCTCTAAACCCTTCCCAGACCATCGCTCGGCCCGCCTTCTCCTCTCGGGCAGAATGAACCTGGGCTTCTCTCCTGGGACAGGTCCTTCTGTGTCATGGGATGTCCTCTTTACTCCTATTGCCGGCAATAGGAGTATTGATGGGCTGCTCATAGGTCAGAGACTCCTCATTCGTATTACCCAGAGGCTTCTCTTCAGTCAGTAAATTTTGTTCCTTTGACCTTAAAGGGATTGCCTTTGAAGACTATCATTTCTGACCTAGTCGCAAACCGTCTCTTTTGAGGAACTTCCTTAGGGTTCCAGGGATTAAGACAGTTTGCTTCCATTGCAAAGGGCACAGATTCATTCCTCGATTGCAGGATCTAGATCTCCTGTGCCTCACACTCTAGCCAAAAAGGTATATTTTAAATATAAAAGGGCCAAGCATAAACCTACTACTTTCCCTTTCCATTATTATGATAATCATCTAATTCTCTTCAAGGCAACACAAATGTTTCTTACTAACTAGAAGGATCATGTCGCGGAAATTATAAAGAGAAAAACAGGGAATTACTTCATGATATCTCACTATATCCGTCTCTGATCCAGCGTACGAAACATCAAGGAAGTCCACGTGAAATATCATCTTTAAATAGAGCTCTCCGCTTTGAGAGAATAGAACTAAACTCATTAAAACTAAGTTTTCCAGCATGTGGCTGCTTTGAAATCTTGCATCCAACCAACAATTCTGGAACCTATGATAATTCGGAATTGAGTAACCGATGACACAAACACTCTATTAGTCAGGGGGACGTTTTGGATCGCCTGAGTTCTAGGTTCTCAATGTTATCAAGCCAGACACAATCCTCACGGTTTTTCATAGATCTTGTAATATCTTTTTTAAAATTTCAACTTTTTTGAGGTATAATTGACATACAACATTGCAAGAAATTGAAATATAACTGTGGTGATTTCATGTGTTTACGATGTGAAAGGATTCCTCATCCAGTTAATTCATATCACCTCACATATTTCACCTTCTTTTTTTTTTTCTTCCCTCCATCTTTCCTACTTAGATTTTTATCTTCATATAAGATTTCATTTATACAAAACATGTCAAAAAGATTGCCGTGTTTTACGTTAGATCCTCAGACTCTATTCATCTTATAGCTGAATATTTGTTCCCTTTTACCAACCTCTCCCCATAGCCCTAGTAACCACTTTTCCACTCTCTGTATGAGTTTTACTTTTTCCGGGATGCAATATCAGAGCCAGTCCTGAAATGTCCTCCAATTACAATTCTTCTCTCAGAGTCATCAGTCCATTTTGTGTTCTCTTTCATGTTTTACAACATTACTCCTAACCAGCAATGGAGCGGGTGTGGCAGGCAATGAGCCAAGAAGATTTACAGGGTGGCATCCACTTACTGTGGGAATTAACCACGGCATTGATCAGTCTATCAACCTAGAAAGAGATCACTGGACATTGCACAAAAATTTGCTTATTTCTTTGTAGAAGTTTGGCATTAAACTAAACCCTTAGTTTGGGATGGGATGGGATGGGGTGGGATGGGATGGGATGGGATGGGGTGGGGGGTGGGGGGTGGAGGAAACGGGAGCACCCAGAACGAGGAGGAGACTGTCGGCCGTGCCGAGACACGGAAACATCGCACGGCTGGGGACCCGTTCCTATCGTCTTCCCCGGGGTGTGAAAGAGACTTGGCCTCCCGTCTCCTGAGAGTTCATCTCCCCAGCAACAACGGTCAGGCAAGCTGTCGGGTGTGTGTGTGTTGCGGGGGGTTGGGGGGCGGGGTGGGGAGAAAAAAGAAGACACCTTTCAAGTGAAAGGAGGGAGCGTAAAGGTCACTGAACCCTCTGACAGCGGCCTTCCATTTTCCAGACCAGTGACACGTTCCCCCAAGTCGCCCGGTTCCAGAAAACGCTTTTTGGAAACAGAATCCTCGGGGCCCGCGAACTCCTGAGGAATCCTCGGATGAGCTTCCGGGCCAGGCTATACCGTAGGCAGCGTGCTTCCCCTGAAGCCAAAGCCACGGGCTCCAGAGGGCCGCGTCCAAGAAGCTGATCTCGTACGGAACCCGGTGTCTTCTTCTCTAGGACACTCCTAGAAGCAGCAAGAGTGCCAGTTTGTGAGACTCGAAGGTGAAGCCGGCACGACGTAAACCCAGCGATGTGTGCGGTCAGAGGCCCATCTAGATTCGAGCTCCAGTTCTGGAGGGGAGCAGTGGGGACAGGAGGGTGGCCTGCGAGTCCGCCGTCCCGTCCCCACTCCTCCTGTGAACATCCGCCCCGTGGAAGGTGTCGAGGAACCTCATGACCTGACCTGCGGGGTGAACCGTCGCCAAAGACAAAGAATTCCTCCAGCCAGGCGTTGTCCGCAGCCACGAACCCCTTCCCTCCGTCGCCCGGCCTTTCAGAATGCCACGTGGAACCCTCTCGAGACGTGTGGGGCTTGGAGGTATGGGCCCCCGAATTCTCCTCGCCCGGCCCTGCAAGAAACCATTCCGTGCCTGCCCCACATGAAGACTTCTCGGGCTTTTCGGTGGACCGGGCCTCCCAGGGTGCCCCTGCACCCGGCACCCTGCGACACCCCGAGAGATCCCACGGAGAAACGTCTCCGGCCACTCGCGCGGCACCTGCCTCGCTGGCGGGCGCCCCTTCCAACCTCCCCAGAGATACGTGAGCACGGACGCTTCTTCCCCATCTGGGTCCCCTCACAGGCTCTGTGAGTTCCTGCGGTTCCGCACGCCCTCGACTTGGCTGTGGTTCGGGGCTCTGTTCTGTTCTGTGTTTGCTCTCCGGCCCACGTGATCTCTCTGGCTAGGGCACCCAGGAAAAGCGAAAAGAAATCGAGTCCGTGTGAGTACTATTCAGGCATCAAGTGGGGATACCTACCAACGACCTCTAACGTGGATCCACCAAGATGGCGGCCGTGTGGGGTTCAGGAGGATCATTTTGCGTTTTCTGGGGGCGCTGTTTGCTCTCAATGATTTCACGTGCCTTTTGGGCATGGCTCACGGAGATGGACGTGAAGCAGCAGGGCAGCCACATCTGGCGTCTCGGCCTAGCTAGGGCGGCTCCACGAGTGACCTCTCGGAACCGGGGCTGAGACCGCCATCCCTCCCCGGGCCCCCCTCGGTGGCTGGGTATGGGGGGGAGGAGGGGGAGGTTTCGGAGGGGAGACGGGAGATCTGGGCTTGTGGTTGGGGGCGCGCGGGGCCACACGTGTCCTGTCATGATATTCCTGTAACGCTCCAACGAGATACGTATTATTCTCTATTCTGCAGATTGCTATCTGTATCTGAATGGAAATGTATTAGACTCTTGAAATCTGAGCCTTGACGAGGGGTGCGCCCTGTACGTCTCGGGCTACAGGCAGCATACGGAAACTGAAGATATCAGGAATCACGTATAAAGGTTCAAGTCAAAGAAACGGACCTAGTTCAGTGGCAGACTTAGTCTTCCTCGCTGCAGCCTCAAGGTAAATGCTGGGGGTACCCAGTCTATTCTTGGGAAGATACAGTGTTTATCTTAACTGTTGCCAGCAGCGCAGCTTCTCCTCTACCGGAGTTGAAATTGAGATTTAGTTCTTGCAGCTAGTAGTTCTTTTTCAGAACATCTATCGGGAAGGATCTGAATAGCTTGTCATGTCCCTGAAAATATACTAGACAACATTTGGTTCAGCTCTCGTACCCAGAGACTGGGGAAATTAAGGGGGCACTAGAAATCGCACCTTTGCGTTATATAGTATCTTTCCTGGAAAACAGGGTGCTCTTAAACTCTAATTGTATCAAACAGTAGCAGGGATAAGAAGTGCACGATCCACAAGTTTCAGTAAAGCCGGCTCTCCCGCGCCTTAACATTGTATACATTGTTAACAAAAGTTTAGAACTGGACACTCGATGGCAACAAAGAGGCATCCTGTTTGGCGTTTCTTTGGACTGCAGCCGGGAGAGGAGCAGAGCCGACTTGTTCAGTCCCCGGTCCCGCTACTCCTAGGCCTTTCCTCACACTTGACCTTGGATGCTCTGGGGCAGGTTGTGTCTGCCACAAGCACTCGATGTGTCCGGAAGCACTGAATCCTCTGTTCGTTGACTTTGTTCCCAGGACTGTCTCAGGAGGTGACGATGTTTTCCCATGGGGGAATCTGTGTCAGAGGCTTGCCAACCATACTTTCCACGTGGTTCATGAAAAGCTCACCCGTCACCGGTCACCTGTCGACTCACCATCCGTACGAGAGTCAGCACCAACACGCCCGGCAGAGCTGAGCGTCAAGAAGGGGTTGCGTGGAAAGAGATTTGTGTGCTTGGTCCTGGTCCTGGTTATAGACAGAAAGTATCAAGGGGGAATAACTCCCAGAATAAGTAGGCTTGCCTGGAATGCGAAATAGTGAGAAGAGGCCTCGCGCTTGGAGGATGGGTCAGAGCTCTAGCCACGGGAGAGTGAAAAGGAAAGGCCCGGGAAAGGGCCGTGGGGCAGGGGACGGTCTGAGCCCAGCACCAGCGGTGAAGGACGAGGAGGCACCTTGAAAGAACGTGCTGTTCGGAGGTTTGTGGTAAGAGCACACCGGTGCTGCTAAAGATGAGGCTTGTGGAACCCAGATGGTGAAGAGGAGCCAGAAACAGGCCAGGAAGGATGAGAATCCTGTGTACTGAGGACCTGCACTTCACCAAGCCCACAGCAAAGGGTGCTGTCTAGATTCAAACCCAGTCACTTGCGCAAACGCCCCTCAGCCACCTCCTCATCTACAAGGCCGACAGATACTCGGTGCGTGAGGTGCGTGTACAGTCTAGGTGGACGGCACTCACATTATCGGGCAACCACACAGCTACTACGTGCTTTGAAAGAACCAACAGTGAGCTGATAGCTTTTTCTGGATCTGCCTATAAGCAAAGATACCGCTCGCTGCATACTGTGGATCTCGACTCCTGTCTCACGTCTCCATGAAGCCGTCAGAAAAGTCCTGTTCGTGCTCCCTCTCAGGCCAGGAATGACACTTAAAGTGTAACGTGCTCACGAAGTCCTCAGAGATTCATGGATTTGAATCGAGAAATTCCACCTGGTCCTTTCGCTCCCGATCCACTCCTGCTCTCACCACTACTACCACACGGGTCAGACACGAGCGAGTTCCCCTGAATTAGCTTGCACACGTGGGGACAGAGTTAGCTTTCGGCACACGGATATTTAGAAATTCCATGGCAGTAGGCCAGGTATTCACATTATGTATCGGATATTCGCCTAATTTGATAATAAGAGAGCTCAGGCCTCAGGCGTAACTTCAGGCAGATTTCCCCTCCAACAGAAACAGCTCAGATGGGCTGGCAGCCCGAGAAAACGAGCAACTGCCACTGACAGACTGAGACACCCATGGGCTCCCTCCGCGGGGAGACCTTCTGCCAAGGCTTCTCCCTCAAGGGCCGTGACCCAGCCTGCGGGCATCAGCTGAGGAGAAGGGGAGGTGGGTGCCCCGGAAACCAGCCGCGCTCGAGTCAGTCTCCCAGGAGCTCTCATTCCAGCTCTGGACGCTCACTCCCGGGCCTGGGTTCCCACTCCCGCTTTCAGATGGATCCCAGGCCCTTCTTCAGAGAAGTTCCTCCAGATGAGTCCCCAGCCACCAGTGGGCCTCATTCGACCTTGCGGGACCTCCCTCCCCTTCTGAAGCTAGGTTCCGTCTCTCTCTTCACAAAACTTTACGTCCAAAATAGATTGTTAACAGTGACTTGCCGTTTCCTTTTGTTCTCACCATTATTCTGACTACTTGCATTTAATTCCGCTCACCTTCGGATTGCTTATGACACTCCAGGCCACCGAAAAAAAGAGTTTCCGTTCTGAGCTCAAAGATCCTCAGGCGGCATTTGGGCCTCACTTTACCTCTGCTGGAGACAGGAAGGTGGCAGGTGACCGGGACCTGCCAAGAGCAGAGCAGAAGCTGTGCCCCTGAGCAGTGGTGCCTGGCTCTCTCTCATTGGTCGCAGAGGGTCTGCAAGATTCGAGGGGGTTCTTGACGCCCCCACCATGCTGGCGAGCCGTGTCGTCTCATCTCATCGGGAATCTGACCCCTCATCAGCAAGCGTAGCCATGTGCCCGCACCCTGAGTCTCTAAACCCTTCCCAGACCATCGCTCGGCCCGCCTTCTCCTCTCGGGCAGAATGAACCTGGGCTTCTCTCCTGGGACAGGTCCTTCTGTGTCATGGGATGTCCTCTTTACTCCTATTGCCGGCAATAGGAGTATTGATGGGCTGCTCATAGGTCAGAGACTCCTCATTCGTATTACCCAGAGGCTTCTCTTCAGTCAGTAAATTTTGTTCCTTTGACCTTAAAGGGATTGCCTTTGAAGACTATCATTTCTGACCTAGTCGCAAACCGTCTCTTTTGAGGAACTTCCTTAGGGTTCCAGGGATTAAGACAGTTTGCTTCCATTGCAAAGGGCACAGATTCATTCCTCGATTGCAGGATCTAGATCTCCTGTGCCTCACACTCTAGCCAAAAAGGTATATTTTAAATATAAAAGGGCCAAGCATAAACCTACTACTTTCCCTTTCCATTATTATGATAATCATCTAATTCTCTTCAAGGCAACACAAATGTTTCTTACTAACTAGAAGGATCATGTCGCGGAAATTATAAAGAGAAAAACAGGGAATTACTTCATGATATCTCACTATATCCGTCTCTGATCCAGCGTACGAAACATCAAGGAAGTCCACGTGAAATATCATCTTTAAATAGAGCTCTCCGCTTTGAGAGAATAGAACTAAACTCATTAAAACTAAGTTTTCCAGCATGTGGCTGCTTTGAAATCTTGCATCCAACCAACAATTCTGGAACCTATGATAATTCGGAATTGAGTAACCGATGACACAAACACTCTATTAGTCAGGGGGACGTTTTGGATCGCCTGAGTTCTAGGTTCTCAATGTTATCAAGCCAGACACAATCCTCACGGTTTTTCATAGATCTTGTAATATCTTTTTTAAAATTTCAACTTTTTTGAGGTATAATTGACATACAACATTGCAAGAAATTGAAATATAACTGTGGTGATTTCATGTGTTTACGATGTGAAAGGATTCCTCATCCAGTTAATTCATATCACCTCACATATTTCACCTTCTTTTTTTTTTTCTTCCCTCCATCTTTCCTACTTAGATTTTTATCTTCATATAAGATTTCATTTATACAAAACATGTCAAAAAGATTGCCGTGTTTTACGTTAGATCCTCAGACTCTATTCATCTTATAGCTGAATATTTGTTCCCTTTTACCAACCTCTCCCCATAGCCCTAGTAACCACTTTTCCACTCTCTGTATGAGTTTTACTTTTTCCGGGATGCAATATCAGAGCCAGTCCTGAAATGTCCTCCAATTACAATTCTTCTCTCAGAGTCATCAGTCCATTTTGTGTTCTCTTTCATGTTTTACAACATTACTCCTAACCAGCAATGGAGCGGGTGTGGCAGGCAATGAGCCAAGAAGATTTACAGGGTGGCATCCACTTACTGTGGGAATTAACCACGGCATTGATCAGTCTATCAACCTAGAAAGAGATCACTGGACATTGCACAAAAATTTGCTTATTTCTTTGTAGAAGTTTGGCATTAAACTAAACCCTTAGTTTGGGATGGGATGGGATGGGGTGGGATGGGATGGGATGGGATGGGGTGGGGGGTGGGGGGTGGAGGAAACGGGAGCACCCAGAACGAGGAGGAGACTGTCGGCCGTGCCGAGACACGGAAACATCGCACGGCTGGGGACCCGTTCCTATCGTCTTCCCCGGGGTGTGAAAGAGACTTGGCCTCCCGTCTCCTGAGAGTTCATCTCCCCAGCAACAACGGTCAGGCAAGCTGTCGGGTGTGTGTGTGTTGCGGGGGGTTGGGGGGCGGGGTGGGGAGAAAAAAGAAGACACCTTTCAAGTGAAAGGAGGGAGCGTAAAGGTCACTGAACCCTCTGACAGCGGCCTTCCATTTTCCAGACCAGTGACACGTTCCCCCAAGTCGCCCGGTTCCAGAAAACGCTTTTTGGAAACAGAATCCTCGGGGCCCGCGAACTCCTGAGGAATCCTCGGATGAGCTTCCGGGCCAGGCTATACCGTAGGCAGCGTGCTTCCCCTGAAGCCAAAGCCACGGGCTCCAGAGGGCCGCGTCCAAGAA
The DNA here is from genome assembly GCF_054371585.1 of Giraffa tippelskirchi. NCBI lineage: Eukaryota > Metazoa > Chordata > Mammalia > Artiodactyla > Giraffidae > Giraffa > Giraffa tippelskirchi. The sequence goes on along the minus strand of NC_137288.1, from coordinate 11,707,077 downwards.
GCTGATCTCGTACGGAACCCGGTGTCTTCTTCTCTAGGACACTCCTAGAAGCAGCAAGAGTGCCAGTTTGTGAGACTCGAAGGTGAAGCCGGCACGACGTAAACCCAGCGATGTGTGCGGTCAGAGGCCCATCTAGATTCGAGCTCCAGTTCTGGAGGGGAGCAGTGGGGACAGGAGGGTGGCCTGCGAGTCCGCCGTCCCGTCCCCACTCCTCCTGTGAACATCCGCCCCGTGGAAGGTGTCGAGGAACCTCATGACCTGACCTGCGGGGTGAACCGTCGCCAAAGACAAAGAATTCCTCCAGCCAGGCGTTGTCCGCAGCCACGAACCCCTTCCCTCCGTCGCCCGGCCTTTCAGAATGCCACGTGGAACCCTCTCGAGACGTGTGGGGCTTGGAGGTATGGGCCCCCGAATTCTCCTCGCCCGGCCCTGCAAGAAACCATTCCGTGCCTGCCCCACATGAAGACTTCTCGGGCTTTTCGGTGGACCGGGCCTCCCAGGGTGCCCCTGCACCCGGCACCCTGCGACACCCCGAGAGATCCCACGGAGAAACGTCTCCGGCCACTCGCGCGGCACCTGCCTCGCTGGCGGGCGCCCCTTCCAACCTCCCCAGAGATACGTGAGCACGGACGCTTCTTCCCCATCTGGGTCCCCTCACAGGCTCTGTGAGTTCCTGCGGTTCCGCACGCCCTCGACTTGGCTGTGGTTCGGGGCTCTGTTCTGTTCTGTGTTTGCTCTCCGGCCCACGTGATCTCTCTGGCTAGGGCACCCAGGAAAAGCGAAAAGAAATCGAGTCCGTGTGAGTACTATTCAGGCATCAAGTGGGGATACCTACCAACGACCTCTAACGTGGATCCACCAAGATGGCGGCCGTGTGGGGTTCAGGAGGATCATTTTGCGTTTTCTGGGGGCGCTGTTTGCTCTCAATGATTTCACGTGCCTTTTGGGCATGGCTCACGGAGATGGACGTGAAGCAGCAGGGCAGCCACATCTGGCGTCTCGGCCTAGCTAGGGCGGCTCCACGAGTGACCTCTCGGAACCGGGGCTGAGACCGCCATCCCTCCCCGGGCCCCCCTCGGTGGCTGGGTATGGGGGGGAGGAGGGGGAGGTTTCGGAGGGGAGACGGGAGATCTGGGCTTGTGGTTGGGGGCGCGCGGGGCCACACGTGTCCTGTCATGATATTCCTGTAACGCTCCAACGAGATACGTATTATTCTCTATTCTGCAGATTGCTATCTGTATCTGAATGGAAATGTATTAGACTCTTGAAATCTGAGCCTTGACGAGGGGTGCGCCCTGTACGTCTCGGGCTACAGGCAGCATACGGAAACTGAAGATATCAGGAATCACGTATAAAGGTTCAAGTCAAAGAAACGGACCTAGTTCAGTGGCAGACTTAGTCTTCCTCGCTGCAGCCTCAAGGTAAATGCTGGGGGTACCCAGTCTATTCTTGGGAAGATACAGTGTTTATCTTAACTGTTGCCAGCAGCGCAGCTTCTCCTCTACCGGAGTTGAAATTGAGATTTAGTTCTTGCAGCTAGTAGTTCTTTTTCAGAACATCTATCGGGAAGGATCTGAATAGCTTGTCATGTCCCTGAAAATATACTAGACAACATTTGGTTCAGCTCTCGTACCCAGAGACTGGGGAAATTAAGGGGGCACTAGAAATCGCACCTTTGCGTTATATAGTATCTTTCCTGGAAAACAGGGTGCTCTTAAACTCTAATTGTATCAAACAGTAGCAGGGATAAGAAGTGCACGATCCACAAGTTTCAGTAAAGCCGGCTCTCCCGCGCCTTAACATTGTATACATTGTTAACAAAAGTTTAGAACTGGACACTCGATGGCAACAAAGAGGCATCCTGTTTGGCGTTTCTTTGGACTGCAGCCGGGAGAGGAGCAGAGCCGACTTGTTCAGTCCCCGGTCCCGCTACTCCTAGGCCTTTCCTCACACTTGACCTTGGATGCTCTGGGGCAGGTTGTGTCTGCCACAAGCACTCGATGTGTCCGGAAGCACTGAATCCTCTGTTCGTTGACTTTGTTCCCAGGACTGTCTCAGGAGGTGACGATGTTTTCCCATGGGGGAATCTGTGTCAGAGGCTTGCCAACCATACTTTCCACGTGGTTCATGAAAAGCTCACCCGTCACCGGTCACCTGTCGACTCACCATCCGTACGAGAGTCAGCACCAACACGCCCGGCAGAGCTGAGCGTCAAGAAGGGGTTGCGTGGAAAGAGATTTGTGTGCTTGGTCCTGGTCCTGGTTATAGACAGAAAGTATCAAGGGGGAATAACTCCCAGAATAAGTAGGCTTGCCTGGAATGCGAAATAGTGAGAAGAGGCCTCGCGCTTGGAGGATGGGTCAGAGCTCTAGCCACGGGAGAGTGAAAAGGAAAGGCCCGGGAAAGGGCCGTGGGGCAGGGGACGGTCTGAGCCCAGCACCAGCGGTGAAGGACGAGGAGGCACCTTGAAAGAACGTGCTGTTCGGAGGTTTGTGGTAAGAGCACACCGGTGCTGCTAAAGATGAGGCTTGTGGAACCCAGATGGTGAAGAGGAGCCAGAAACAGGCCAGGAAGGATGAGAATCCTGTGTACTGAGGACCTGCACTTCACCAAGCCCACAGCAAAGGGTGCTGTCTAGATTCAAACCCAGTCACTTGCGCAAACGCCCCTCAGCCACCTCCTCATCTACAAGGCCGACAGATACTCGGTGCGTGAGGTGCGTGTACAGTCTAGGTGGACGGCACTCACATTATCGGGCAACCACACAGCTACTACGTGCTTTGAAAGAACCAACAGTGAGCTGATAGCTTTTTCTGGATCTGCCTATAAGCAAAGATACCGCTCGCTGCATACTGTGGATCTCGACTCCTGTCTCACGTCTCCATGAAGCCGTCAGAAAAGTCCTGTTCGTGCTCCCTCTCAGGCCAGGAATGACACTTAAAGTGTAACGTGCTCACGAAGTCCTCAGAGATTCATGGATTTGAATCGAGAAATTCCACCTGGTCCTTTCGCTCCCGATCCACTCCTGCTCTCACCACTACTACCACACGGGTCAGACACGAGCGAGTTCCCCTGAATTAGCTTGCACACGTGGGGACAGAGTTAGCTTTCGGCACACGGATATTTAGAAATTCCATGGCAGTAGGCCAGGTATTCACATTATGTATCGGATATTCGCCTAATTTGATAATAAGAGAGCTCAGGCCTCAGGCGTAACTTCAGGCAGATTTCCCCTCCAACAGAAACAGCTCAGATGGGCTGGCAGCCCGAGAAAACGAGCAACTGCCACTGACAGACTGAGACACCCATGGGCTCCCTCCGCGGGGAGACCTTCTGCCAAGGCTTCTCCCTCAAGGGCCGTGACCCAGCCTGCGGGCATCAGCTGAGGAGAAGGGGAGGTGGGTGCCCCGGAAACCAGCCGCGCTCGAGTCAGTCTCCCAGGAGCTCTCATTCCAGCTCTGGACGCTCACTCCCGGGCCTGGGTTCCCACTCCCGCTTTCAGATGGATCCCAGGCCCTTCTTCAGAGAAGTTCCTCCAGATGAGTCCCCAGCCACCAGTGGGCCTCATTCGACCTTGCGGGACCTCCCTCCCCTTCTGAAGCTAGGTTCCGTCTCTCTCTTCACAAAACTTTACGTCCAAAATAGATTGTTAACAGTGACTTGCCGTTTCCTTTTGTTCTCACCATTATTCTGACTACTTGCATTTAATTCCGCTCACCTTCGGATTGCTTATGACACTCCAGGCCACCGAAAAAAAGAGTTTCCGTTCTGAGCTCAAAGATCCTCAGGCGGCATTTGGGCCTCACTTTACCTCTGCTGGAGACAGGAAGGTGGCAGGTGACCGGGACCTGCCAAGAGCAGAGCAGAAGCTGTGCCCCTGAGCAGTGGTGCCTGGCTCTCTCTCATTGGTCGCAGAGGGTCTGCAAGATTCGAGGGGGTTCTTGACGCCCCCACCATGCTGGCGAGCCGTGTCGTCTCATCTCATCGGGAATCTGACCCCTCATCAGCAAGCGTAGCCATGTGCCCGCACCCTGAGTCTCTAAACCCTTCCCAGACCATCGCTCGGCCCGCCTTCTCCTCTCGGGCAGAATGAACCTGGGCTTCTCTCCTGGGACAGGTCCTTCTGTGTCATGGGATGTCCTCTTTACTCCTATTGCCGGCAATAGGAGTATTGATGGGCTGCTCATAGGTCAGAGACTCCTCATTCGTATTACCCAGAGGCTTCTCTTCAGTCAGTAAATTTTGTTCCTTTGACCTTAAAGGGATTGCCTTTGAAGACTATCATTTCTGACCTAGTCGCAAACCGTCTCTTTTGAGGAACTTCCTTAGGGTTCCAGGGATTAAGACAGTTTGCTTCCATTGCAAAGGGCACAGATTCATTCCTCGATTGCAGGATCTAGATCTCCTGTGCCTCACACTCTAGCCAAAAAGGTATATTTTAAATATAAAAGGGCCAAGCATAAACCTACTACTTTCCCTTTCCATTATTATGATAATCATCTAATTCTCTTCAAGGCAACACAAATGTTTCTTACTAACTAGAAGGATCATGTCGCGGAAATTATAAAGAGAAAAACAGGGAATTACTTCATGATATCTCACTATATCCGTCTCTGATCCAGCGTACGAAACATCAAGGAAGTCCACGTGAAATATCATCTTTAAATAGAGCTCTCCGCTTTGAGAGAATAGAACTAAACTCATTAAAACTAAGTTTTCCAGCATGTGGCTGCTTTGAAATCTTGCATCCAACCAACAATTCTGGAACCTATGATAATTCGGAATTGAGTAACCGATGACACAAACACTCTATTAGTCAGGGGGACGTTTTGGATCGCCTGAGTTCTAGGTTCTCAATGTTATCAAGCCAGACACAATCCTCACGGTTTTTCATAGATCTTGTAATATCTTTTTTAAAATTTCAACTTTTTTGAGGTATAATTGACATACAACATTGCAAGAAATTGAAATATAACTGTGGTGATTTCATGTGTTTACGATGTGAAAGGATTCCTCATCCAGTTAATTCATATCACCTCACATATTTCACCTTCTTTTTTTTTTTCTTCCCTCCATCTTTCCTACTTAGATTTTTATCTTCATATAAGATTTCATTTATACAAAACATGTCAAAAAGATTGCCGTGTTTTACGTTAGATCCTCAGACTCTATTCATCTTATAGCTGAATATTTGTTCCCTTTTACCAACCTCTCCCCATAGCCCTAGTAACCACTTTTCCACTCTCTGTATGAGTTTTACTTTTTCCGGGATGCAATATCAGAGCCAGTCCTGAAATGTCCTCCAATTACAATTCTTCTCTCAGAGTCATCAGTCCATTTTGTGTTCTCTTTCATGTTTTACAACATTACTCCTAACCAGCAATGGAGCGGGTGTGGCAGGCAATGAGCCAAGAAGATTTACAGGGTGGCATCCACTTACTGTGGGAATTAACCACGGCATTGATCAGTCTATCAACCTAGAAAGAGATCACTGGACATTGCACAAAAATTTGCTTATTTCTTTGTAGAAGTTTGGCATTAAACTAAACCCTTAGTTTGGGATGGGATGGGATGGGGTGGGATGGGATGGGATGGGATGGGGTGGGGGGTGGGGGGTGGAGGAAACGGGAGCACCCAGAACGAGGAGGAGACTGTCGGCCGTGCCGAGACACGGAAACATCGCACGGCTGGGGACCCGTTCCTATCGTCTTCCCCGGGGTGTGAAAGAGACTTGGCCTCCCGTCTCCTGAGAGTTCATCTCCCCAGCAACAACGGTCAGGCAAGCTGTCGGGTGTGTGTGTGTTGCGGGGGGTTGGGGGGCGGGGTGGGGAGAAAAAAGAAGACACCTTTCAAGTGAAAGGAGGGAGCGTAAAGGTCACTGAACCCTCTGACAGCGGCCTTCCATTTTCCAGACCAGTGACACGTTCCCCCAAGTCGCCCGGTTCCAGAAAACGCTTTTCGGAAACAGAATCCTCGGGGCCCGCGAACTCCTGAGGAATCCTCGGATGAGCTTCCGGGCCAGGCTATACCGTAGGCAGCGTGCTTCCCCTGAAGCCAAAGCCACGGGCTCCAGAGGGCCGCGTCCAAGAAGCTGATCTCGTACGGAACCCGGTGTCTTCTTCTCTAGGACACTCCTAGAAGCAGCAAGAGTGCCAGTTTGTGAGACTCGAAGGTGAAGCCGGCACGACGTAAACCCAGCGATGTGTGCGGTCAGAGGCCCATCTAGATTCGAGCTCCAGTTCTGGAGGGGAGCAGTGGGGACAGGAGGGTGGCCTGCGAGTCCGCCGTCCCGTCCCCACTCCTCCTGTGAACATCCGCCCCGTGGAAGGTGTCGAGGAACCTCATGACCTGACCTGCGGGGTGAACCGTCGCCAAAGACAAAGAATTCCTCCAGCCAGGCGTTGTCCGCAGCCACGAACCCCTTCCCTCCGTCGCCCGGCCTTTCAGAATGCCACGTGGAACCCTCTCGAGACGTGTGGGGCTTGGAGGTATGGGCCCCCGAATTCTCCTCGCCCGGCCCTGCAAGAAACCATTCCGTGCCTGCCCCACATGAAGACTTCTCGGGCTTTTCGGTGGACCGGGCCTCCCAGGGTGCCCCTGCACCCGGCACCCTGCGACACCCCGAGAGATCCCACGGAGAAACGTCTCCGGCCACTCGCGCGGCACCTGCCTCGCTGGCGGGCGCCCCTTCCAACCTCCCCAGAGATACGTGAGCACGGACGCTTCTTCCCCATCTGGGTCCCCTCACAGGCTCTGTGAGTTCCTGCGGTTCCGCACGCCCTCGACTTGGCTGTGGTTCGGGGCTCTGTTCTGTTCTGTGTTTGCTCTCCGGCCCACGTGATCTCTCTGGCTAGGGCACCCAGGAAAAGCGAAAAGAAATCGAGTCCGTGTGAGTACTATTCAGGCATCAAGTGGGGATACCTACCAACGACCTCTAACGTGGATCCACCAAGATGGCGGCCGTGTGGGGTTCAGGAGGATCATTTTGCGTTTTCTGGGGGCGCTGTTTGCTCTCAATGATTTCACGTGCCTTTGGGGCATGGCTCACGGAGATGGACGTGAAGCAGCAGGGCAGCCACATCTGGCGTCTCGGCCTAGCTAGGGCGGCTCCACGAGTGACCTCTCGGAACCGGGGCTGAGACCGCCATCCCTCCCCGGGCCCCCCTCGGTGGCTGGGTATGGGGGGGAGGAGGGGGAGGTTTCGGAGGGGAGACGGGAGATCTGGGCTTGTGGTTGGGGGCGCGCGGGGCCACACGTGTCATGTCATGATATTCCTGTAACGCTCCAACGAGATACGTATTATTCTCTATTCTGCAGATTGCTATCTGTATCTGAATGGAAATGTATTAGACTCTTGAAATCTGAGCCTTGACGAGGGGTGCGCCCTGTACGTCTCGGGCTACAGGCAGCATACGGAAACTGAAGATATCAGGAATCACGTATAAAGGTTCAAGTCAAAGAAACGGACCTAGTTCAGGGGCAGACTTAGTCTTCCTCGCTGCAGCCTCAAGGTAAATGCTGGGGGTACCCAGTCTATTCTTGGGAAGATACAGTGTTTATCTTAACTGTTGCCAGCAGCGCAGCTTCTCCTCTACCGGAGTTGAAATTGAGATTTAGTTCTTGCAGCTAGTAGTTCTTTTTCAGAACATCTATCGGGAAGGATCTGAATAGCTTGTCATGTCCCTGAAAATATACTAGACAACATTTGGTTCAGCTCTCGTACCCAGAGACTGGGGAAATTAAGGTGGCACTAGAAATCGCACCTTTGCGTTATATAGTATCTTTCCTGGAAAACAGGGTGCTCTTAAACTCTAATTGTATCAAACAGTAGCAGGGATAAGAAGTGCACGATCCACAAGTTTCAGTAAAGCCGGCTCTCCCGCGCCTTAACATTGTATACATTGTTAACAAAAGTTTAGAACTGGACACTCGATGGCAACAAAGAGGCATCCTGTTTGGCGTTTCTTTGGACTGCAGCCGGGAGAGGAGCAGAGCCGACTTGTTCAGTCCCCGGTCCCGCTACTCCTAGGCCTTTCCTCACACTTGACCTTGGATGCTCTGGGGCAGGTTGTGTCTGCCACAAGCACTCGATGTGTCCGGAAGCACTGAATCCTCTGTTCGTTGACTTTGTTCCCAGGACTGTCTCAGGAGGTGACGATGTTTTCCCATGGGGGAATCTGTGTCAGAGGCTTGCCAACCATACTTTCCACGTGGTTCATGAAAAGCTCACCCGTCACCGGTCACCTGTCGACTCACCATCCGTACGAGAGTCAGCACCAACACGCCCGGCAGAGCTGAGCGTCAAGAAGGGGTTGCGTGGAAAGAGATTTGTGTGCTTGGTCCTGGTCCTGGTTATAGACAGAAAGTATCAAGGGGGAATAACTCCCAGAATAAGTAGGCTTGCCTGGAATGCGAAATAGTGAGAAGAGGCCTCGCGCTTGGAGGATGGGTCAGAGCTCTAGCCACGGGAGAGTGAAAAGGAAAGGCCCGGGAAAGGGCCGTGGGGCAGGGGACGGTCTGAGCCCAGCACCAGCGGTGAAGAACGAGGAGGCACCTTGAAAGAACGTGCTGTTCGGAGGTTTGTGGTAAGAGCACACCGGTGCTGCTAAAGATGAGGCTTGTGGAACCCAGATGGTGAAGAGGAGCCAGAAACAGGCCAGGAAGGATGAGAATCCTGTGTACTGAGGACCTGCACTTCACCAAGCCCACAGCAAAGGGTGCTGTCTAGATTCAAACCCAGTCACTTGCGCAAACGCCCCTCAGCCACCTCCTCATCTACAAGGCCGACAGATACTCGGTGCGTGAGGTGCGTGTACAGTCTAGGTGGACGGCACTCACATTATCGGGCAACCACACAGCTACTACGTGCTTTGAAAGAACCAACAGTGAGCTGATAGCTTTTTCTGGATCTGCCTATAAGCAAAGATACCGCTCGCTGCATACTGTGGATCTCGACTCCTGTCTCACGTCTCCATGAAGCCATCAGAAAAGTCCTGTTCGTGCTCCCTCTCAGGCCAGGAATGACACTTAAAGTGTAACGTGCTCACGAAGTCCTCAGAGATTCATGGATTTGAATCGAGAAATTCCACCTGGTCCTTTCGCTCCCGATCCACTCCTGCTCTCACCACTACTACCACACGAGCGAGTTCACCTGAATTAGCTCGCACACGTGGGGATGGAGTTAGCTTTCGGCACACGGATATTTAGAAATTCCATGGCAGTATGCCAGGTATTCACATTATGTATCAGATATTCGCCTAATTTGATAATAAGAGAGCTCATGCCTCAGGCATAACTTCAGGCAGATTTCCCCTCCAACAGAAACAGCTCAGATGGGCTGGCAGCCCGAGAAAACGAGCAACTGCCACTGACAGACTGAGACACCTATGGGCTCCCTCCATGGGGAGACCTTCTGCCAAGGCTTCTCCCTCAAGGGCCGTGACCCAGCCTGCGGGCATCAGCTGAGGAGAAGGGGAGGTGGGTGCCCCGGAAACCAGCCGCGCTCGAGTCAGTCTCCCAGGAGCTCTCATTCCAGCTCTGGACACTCACTCCCGGGCCTGGGTTCTCACTCCCGCTTTCAGATGGATCCCAGGCCCTTCTTCAGAGAAGTTCCTCCAGATGAGTCCCCAGCCACCAGTGGGCCTCATTCGACCTTGCTGGACCTCCCTCCCCTTCTGAAGCTAGGTTCCGTCTCTCTCTTCACAAAACTTTAAGTCCAAAATAGATTGTTAACAATGACTTGCCATTTCCTTTTGTTCTCACCACTATTCTGACTACTTGCATTTAATTCTGCTCACCTTTGGATTGCTTATGACACTCCAGGCCACTGAAAAAAGAGAGTGTCCATTCTGAGCTCAAAGATTCTCAGGCGGCATTTGGGCCTCACTTTACCTCTGCTGGAGACCTAGGAAGGTGGCAGGTGACCGGGACCTGCCAAGAGCAGAGCAGAAGCTGTGCCCCTGAGCAGTGGTGCCTGGCTCTCTCTCATTGGTCGCAGAGGGTCTGCAAGATTCGAGGGGGTTCTTGACGCCCCCACCATGCTGGCGAGCCGTGTCGTCTCATCTCATCGGGAATCTGACCCCTCATCAGCAAGCGTAGCCATGTGCCCGCACCCTGAGTCTCTAAACCCTTCCCAGACCATCGCTCGGCCCGCCTTCTCCTCTCGGGCAGAATGAACCTGGGCTTCTCTCCTGGGACAGGTCCTTCTGTGTCATGGGATGTCCTCTTTACTCCTATTGCCGGCAATAGGAGTATTGATGGGCTGCTCATAGGTCAGAGACTCCTCATTCTTATTACCCAGAGGCTTTTCTTCAGTCAGTAAATTTTGTTCCTTTGACCTTAAAGGGATTGCCTTTGAAGACTATCATTTCTGACCTAGTCGCAAACCGTCTCTTTTGAGGAACTTCCTTAGGGTTCCAGGGATTAAGACAGTTTGCTTCCATTGCAAAGGGCACAGATTCATTCCTCGATTGCAGGATCTAGATCTCCTATGCCTCACACTGTAGCCAAAAAGGTATATTTTAAATATAAAAGGGCCAAGCATAAACCTACTACTTTCCCTTTCCATTATTATGATAATAATCTAATTCTCTTCAAGGCAACACAAATGTTTCTTACTAACTAGAAGGATCATGTCGCGGAAATTATAAAGAGAAAAACAGGGAATTACTTCATGATATCTCACTACATCCGTCTCTGATCCGACGTAGGAAAAATCAAGGAAGTCCACGTAAAGTATCATCTTTAAATAGAGCTCTCCGCTTTGAGAGAATAGAACTAAACTCATTAAAACTAAGTTTTCCAGTATGTGGCTGCTTTGAAATCTTGCATCCAACCAACAATTCTGGAACCTATGATAATTCAGAATTGAGTAACCGATGACACAAACACTCTATTAGTCAGGGGGACGTTTTGGATCGCCTGAGTTCTACGTTCTCAATGTTATCAAGCCAGACACAATCTTCACGGTTTTTCATAGATCTTGTAATATCTTTTTTAAAATTTCAACTTTTTTGAGGTATAATTGACATATAAAATTGCAAGAAATTGAAATATAACTGTGGTGATTTCATGTGTTTACGATGTGAAAGGATTCCTCATCCAGTTAATTCATATCACCTCACATATTTCACCTTCTTTTTTTTTTCTTCCCTCCATCTTTCCTACTTAGATTTTATCTTCATAAGATTTCATTTATACAAAACATGTCAAAAAGATTGCCGTGTTTTACATGAGATCCTCAGACTCTATTCATCTTATAGCTGAATATTTGTTCCCTTTTACCAACCTCTCCCCATAGCCCTAGTAACCACTTTTCTACTCTCTGTATGAGTTTTACTTTTTCCGGGATGCAATATCAGAGCCAGTCCTGAAATTTCCTCCAATTACAATTCTTCTCTCAGAGTCATCAGTCCATTTTGTGTTCTCTTTCATGTTTTACAATATTACTCCTAGGCGTCTCGGCCTAGCTAGGGCGGTTTCACAAGTGACCTCTCAGAACCGCGGCTGAGACCTCCATCCCTCCCCGGGCCCCCCTCGGTGGCTGGGCGCTGGGGTGGTGGGGGGTGGGGAGAGGAGTCGGGGGAGCTGGTCTAGGGGTTGGGGGCGGGTGAGGGCCAGGGGACCGTCCCCGGTGGTCCCGCTGAGACGTGAAGGCAGGTTCTGTCCCGCTGAGAACTTCCTGCCTTCGGGCGTGTGAGAGGAGCAGATTTCTCTCCAATCCAAGGCCATGCATCATTTTTGGCCTGTTCAACAAGGCTAGACAAGCACGTATTTGTGTGTCTATCTTGGCTTGTTTTCTGACGGAGGCCAAAGACCTCTTCAGGCGTGTCCAAAGGATCTGCCAGGGTGGGAGGGTGCAGGTCAATCCATGTGTCAAGAGAGCCAGAGAATCTGTCACAGCTGTGACTCAGGCCTTTTTCAGAAACAGGCCAACTTTGATGATTCCCCTGGACAGGAATCACCGCAGAAGTTTCCTTGAAGGGATCGAGTTGCAGGAGTCGGGGGCGTGGCCCCGCCGCCGCCAGAGGGCTTCCTCAGCCAGGCAAGGCCGGCCGCTGGCCGGGGCTATTGTCTGTGGGCCCCACCCCCACCGCCACCCTCCACCCTCCCCTCCCCCTCCCCCTTCCCCTTCCCCTCCCCCTCCCCCTCCCCCTCCCGCTCCCCCTGCAGGGCCCCTCGTGGGATAGCTTCATTCAAATGCAGAACGCTTTCCAGTCAAGGAAGAGCCTTTGGACTTTGCCTCGATTGAATGGTGATCCGCCCCGACCCCACCCCCATTTCTCCACCTTGAGGCTGCCCCTTCAGCACCGCGCGGAGGAATGGGCCTGGGGGGGGGGGGAGGGAGGCTGAGGGACAAACTCGCCTTGGGTCAGGCCAAAGGAGTCTCCTCCTTTTCGTAACCCAGGAAACCCCGCTAATGCATGTGAGGATCACGGACGTGCGTCGAAGCAGCCATCATCTCTTGACATCTTCCTCCGTGGGAGGCGTTTTTCCTTCCTGCCTGCCTTCAGAGAGACAGAAAAGGAGGGAGGGGCAGAGCGTTCCGCTGGCGCTGGCCGGTTCTTAAGTCACTTGAATCCAAAACACTCCATAGGGCACGGAGGGGTGCGTGCGTGGGGTGGGGTGGGGGCGGCGGCCTACTCCGGACCCCAGGCGTTCCCTCCTCTGACACTTGCCTGGAACCCATGAAAAGCTGAGCTGGTGACTGTGTGTGTGTGTGAATGCGTGCATGTGCGCGTGTCCGTGAGAGAAGGCACGTGTGCGTGAGAGAAAAAGAGAAAAAGGAAGGAGAGAAAGAAAGAGAGAGAGAGAAAGAAAGAGAAGGAAAGAAAGAGAGAGAGAGAGACAGAGAGAGAAAGAAAGAAAGGAAGACAGACAGACAGAGAGGGAGGGAGGGAGGGAGGGGGAGAGAGAGAGAGAGAGAGAAAGAAAGAATGAAAGAAAGAAAGAAAAAGAAAAGAAAATCCAGAATGAAAGGAGGAAGGAACGAGGGAAGGAGGGAGGGACCAAATAGGTTAGTTAGTACGGGCCTCCCTGTCATGGAAAAGAGTCTCTGAGCACAGATCCTCCGTTCAGTGAACCAGTTCTCATATCTCCTCTCAGGAGGCTGTGATGTCGATGGACGGGTTTGGGAAAGCAGGCCTGGGGTGCAAGCAATCAGGTATTTCCTCAGAGGCACTTGTAGGGAAACCAAGGAAACACACAGGTTCATCCCTGGAGCGGATTCGAAACCAGTCGGTGCAGGGGGAGTCAGTCAAGGAGATTTCTAGATGTCAGGGTCGGGTCCTGGAGCGGGTTGCCATGCCCTTCTCCAGGAGACCTTCCTGGCCCGGGGATGGAACCCGGGTCTCCTGCATCGCAGGCAGACTCTTGACCGTGTGAGCCACCAAGGAAGCTCTGTCGGAAATGTTCACCGAGTCCTCTTGTTGTAGCCACGCGTTCTGGGAAACAAACTCACTCAGAAGGACCATGCAGGTAGTGGAGTGCAGTTTCTTACACCAGCGGGCCCAAGGCAGAGTCTTCTCTTAGCCAAGGACCCCAACCAGCATTCGTGAAAATCTTTTATACCTCAGGGGTATGTGTCTGAACCCACCACCCCAAATTCCTTGAGACTTACCTAAACAAAGGAAGGGTAAAGACAATCCCGATAACCCCATCATTCATGTGTTATAAGACGAGATACACAGTGGACATTTATTCACAGGCCTGTGGTCATATCCTGATACACATAATGGAACTGATGGCTTTGTTCTGTGACAGAGATAATTAGCATATTCTTTTAGGCCACGGAGAGTCCAAGTACAAGCCCCAAAGGCTGTTTTATCCGGGTGTGTGTGTGTGTGTGTGTGTGTGTGTGCGCGCGCGCGCACGCGCGGGCAGGCGCCTGCGTGTGTGTGTGTGCGTGTCCGGTTTTCCATTGGTATGCCCCTTCTATAGACACCGGGCACAAAGTTCAGAGTCCATTGGGAGGGTGACCGTGCGTGTAGCCTCATGTTCGCAGCCTGGCCTAAGATGGAGTCCAGCTCTGTCTGTTTCCTCCTTCACTCTAGCTTCCATCTGCAGAGCTTCAGGCACAGGGCCTTTTGAGTTCTCCGTCAGAAGGGCAAGAGATGGTGGCAAATGTCCCCCCAGAGAGGGTTGTCCCCTCTGACAGAGCTTCCGATATCGGAGGCAACTCAGAAAACTTCAGGATCCAGTCCCACTTTCGGGGGAAGCACCACAGGCAAAGGACCAAACACACGTGGCCCAGGAATCTCCCATCCAGAAGTGGATATCCCCGTTTCACAGAAACATCCTCTGGGCCCCTAAGGAACGTATGGAAATCACTCTCTCGCCAAGGAGAGAAGAATCCTCACTGAGAGTTTCTGAAGTCTGGAAGGACCAGGTAGAGAGAAAAAGAGAAACGATTCTATTCCGCTGACAGGGGCATTATTGTTTGAAGCGACCAAGTGGATGTCCGTCTTTTCCAATTCCCATTTTAAACATTGTGTCCTTTCCGGTCCTTTGTGGTCTCTTTGGATCTGGAAAGCAACAGAGTTAACGGTAAGGTCCTTTTTTTTTTTTTTTTTTTTTTATGATTATGATTATTTTCCCCCCCTGCCTGTCTGCCTGTCCCTCCCCCTCTTCTCTCTGTCTCTCGCGCTTTTCACTCAGGTTAGGGAATTCACAACAACAACAACAAAAGTAGTGAGAAATCTGTATTTCTGCAGGTCAGGAAGCAACAGGTAAGAACTAGACATGGAACACAACAGGCTGGTTCCAAATAGGGTAAGGAGTCCATCAAGGCTCTCTATCATCACCCTGCTTATTTAACTTACATGCCGAGTACAGCATCACGAGACACGCTGGGCTGGATGAAGCACAAGCTGGAATCAAAATGGCTGGGAGAAATAGCAATCCCCTCAGATATGCAGATGACACCACCCTTATGGCAGAAATGAAGTATAGAGTGGGTTTACAAAGTCGTGCTCGTTTCGGGTTTTCAGATTCTTTTCCCTCAGAGGTGAATCCAAAGTAGGAAGCCTACATTTCCTGTGCTGCCTGGTAGGTGCTTGTGGATTGTATGATGTACATGTCGTATGTGTACACGTTCAACCCGACCTCCTAAGTGGACCGTCCTGCCCCTCCCCGCCCCAACGTATTTTCGTCAAGAAGTCAGGCATCCATTTGAGCATCCTACTCCTCAGGTCATCCGATCCCATGGAAGAAGTCAATCCTCCCGTTTTTCCATCGGTCCTCTACACGTCGCCTGATGATGATGGGGGGTGACCGGAAGACTGACAGTTCTGAAGAATTTTGCAAGAGATTCGGTGAAGGCTCCTAGGATTTGCTCAGTGAAGTGGGTGGCGTGTCAACCACTAGGGACCGTGGAAGGTATGCCCCAAGTGGCAAACAGCGTTACCTTCCACAGAGAAAGCTCTACCTAGCATACCAAGGATGCTTGACCACGCACCCGCCCCGCCCCCCCCCAGGTGACAGGCGTGACGGGTCAGACTGTAGAAATCTTCCTGTCAAGGGTGTATTAACAGGCAGAGGCACCTTAGAGGCACCCTGTCCTGTGAAGCTGGAGGTGGGGAGGAAGGGGCAGAGGGACGATGAAGAAGGGAAGGAGAAAGTGAGGGACAGGGACACCACACAGTGTGTGTGGGGGGCGTGTCTGTGCCGTGTGTGGGTTCCACGTGGGTGTGTGCGCCTGTGGGTGCGGGTGTGAGGGGAGGCGGGCAGAGGCAGAGGCAGGGAGACACACAGCCAGGTCAAGGATAACATAATGTGTGTGGGGGGAGGGGCGGGGGTGGGTGGGTGCGTGCGTGCGTGGTGTGTGCGTGGGGGGGGTGGCGCACAGGACCGTGTGTGAAGGAGGGCAGTGTGTGGGGGGCAAGTGTGTGTGTGGGGGGGTGTCTGTGCTGTGTGCGGGTGCCACGTGGTTGTTAAGCGGGGGGTGGGGGGGAGGGGCGGGCAGAGAGACACACCCGGGCCAAGGACAACGTACTGTGTGGCGGAGCGGGCGGGGGGTGGGTGGGAGTGTGGGTGCGGGGTGTGTGCGTGTGTGCGGTGCCCCATAGGACCGTGGGGGGGGGCAGTGTGTGTGTGGGGGTGTGGGTCTGTGCTGTGTGCAGATCCCACGTAAGTGTGAGTGAGGGGAGGGGCAGAGGTAGAGGCAGAGGGACACAGCCAGGCCAAGGACAACATAGTTTGGGGGAGGGTCGGGGTGGGGGGTGCGAGTGTGCGTGCGGGGTGTGTGCGTGTGTGCGATGGCGCCTAGGACTGTGCGGGGGGGCGGGCAGTGTGTGGGGGGTGGTGTGTCTGTGCTGTGTGCGGGTGCCACGTGGGTGTGTGCGCCTGTGGGTGCGGGTGTGGGGGAGGGGAGCGGGCAGTGACAGCGGCAGAGAGAGACAGCCAGGCCAAGGACAACGTAGTGTGTGGGGGAGCGGGCGGGGGGTGGGAGTGTGGGTGTGGGGTGTGTGCGTGTGTGCGGTGGCCCATAGGACCGTGGGGGGGCAGTGTGTGTGTGGGGGGGTGTCTGTGCTGTGTGCAGGTCCCACGGAGGTGTGAGTGGGGGGAGGGGCAGAGGCAGAGAGACACAGCCAGGCCAAGGACAACATAGTGGGGGGGGGGCGGGGGGGTGGGAGTGTGCGTGCGGGGTGTGTGCGCGTGTGCGATGGCGCATAGGACCGTGTGTGGGGTGTTGCGTGTGTGCGACGGCACATAGGACCGTGTGTGGGGTGTTGTGTCTGTGCTGTGTGGGAATGCCACGGGGGTGTGTCCGGGTGTGTGGGGGGGCGGGCAGTGACAGAGGCAGAGAGAGACAGCCAGGCCAAGGACAACGTAGTGTGTGTGGGCGGGGTCGGGGTGCGGGGTGGGAGTGTGCGTGCAGGGTGTGTGCGGAGGCGCCTAGGACCGTGCGGGGGGGCGGGCAGTGTGTGGGGGGTGGTGTGTCTGTGCTGTGTGCGGGTGCCACGTGGGTGTGTGCGCCTGTGGGTGCGGGTGTGGGGGAGGGGAGCGGGCAGTGACAGCGGCAGAGAGAGACAGCCAGGCCAAGGACAACGTAGTGTGTGGGGGAGGGGGCGGGGGGGAGTGTGGGTGCGGGGTGTGTGCGGTGGCCCATAGGACCGTGGGGGGGGCAGTGTGTGTGTGTGGGGGGGTGTCTGTGCTGTGTGCAGGTCCCACGGAGGGGTGAGTGGGGGGAGGGGCAGAGGCAGAGGCAAAGAGACACAGCCAGGCCAAGGACAACATAGTGTGGGGGGGGCGGGGCGGGGGGTGGGAGTGTGCGTGCGGGGTGTGTGCGTGTGTGCGATGGCACCTAGGACCGTGTGTGTAGGGGGGCAGTGTGGGGGGATATTGTGTCTGTGCTGTGTGCGAATGCCACGGGGGTGTGTGCGCCTGTGGGTGCGGGTGTGGGAGGGGCGGGCAGTGACAGAGGCAGAGAGAGACAGCCAGGCCAAGGACAACGTAGTGTGGGTGGGCGGGTTCGGGGTGCGGGGTGGGGAGTGTGCGTGCGGGGTGTGTGCGTGTGTGCGGAGGCGCCTAGGACCGCGCGGGGGGGGGCAGTGTGTGTGTAGGGGGGGGTGTCTCTGCTGTGTGCGGGTGCCACGTGGGTGTGAGGGGGGCGGCGGGCAGAGAGACACACAGCCAGGCCAAGGACAACATAGTGTGTGGAGGGGGAGGGGCGGGGGTGGGTGGGGGGTGTGTCTGTGCTGTGTGCGGGTGCCACGTGGTTGTTAAGGGGGGGGCGGGCAGAGAGACACACAGCCAGGCCAAGGACAACATAGTGTGTGGGGGAGGGGCGGGGGGGTGAGAAGCAGTGTGGGTGCCGGGTGTGTGCGTGGGTGCGGTGGCCCATAGGACCGTGTGGGGGAGGGCAGTGTGTGTGGGGGGTGTGTGTCTGTGCTGTGTGCAGGTCCCACGTAGTTGTGAGTGGGGGGAGGGGCAGAGGCAGAGGCAGAGGCAGAGAGACACACAGCCAGGCCAAGGACAACATAGTGGGGCGGGGTGGGGGGGGTGGGAGTGTGCGTGCGGGGTGTGTGCCTGTGTGCGGTGGCGCATAGGGCCGTGTGTGTAGGGGGCCAGTGTCGGGGTGGTGGTGTGTCTGTGCGCCACGTGGGTGTGGGGGGGGGCCGGCAGAGAGACAGAGCCAGTCCAAGGACAACGCTGTGTGTGTGTGTGAGTGGGTGTGCAGGGTGTGGCCGGCGTGTGTGCGGGTGCTGCGTAGGGCCGTGCGGGAGTGCGTGCGCTGTGTGTGTACGCGTTGGGGGCGTGGGCAGCGTGTGTAGGTGGTGCGGGCAGAGACAGAAAGACACAGTCAGCAAAGGACAACGTGCACAGATATTCTTCTGAATATTTGCTTGTGTTTTCTGAGCTCATCACCTCCGGGATCAAGCTCACTCCCGTGCAACGGGAGTCTGCCCCCCTCACCTCAGCCACCACCGGCCAGCACTTGTCTTGGGCAGACAAGGGAGTGTTCCGATTTGGCCGGCGCGGGGGGGGGGGGGGTGGGGTGGCGGAGGAGTGGGGTGGGTGCGCAGGGTTTCGTTGTCACGAGGCGAACTTTGACCCTTGTGTTCTGCCCCTGAACCTCACTGGAGAGACTGGACCCGCGTGACCTGTCACGTCTTGGTTTCAACATCCTTGGCGGGAGAACTAAGATTCCCCCATGCGAAGTGATCAGGCCAGAGAGAAGGAAGTCGATTCCCTTGGGATCCAATGCCCGTTTTCTCGAATCCAGTTAAGTTTCGTCAAGATTTCCCACCCAAACCGAAAAGCCGAAGTGGCTACCTATCCCCGCCCCCTTGACCTCTGTCCCAAGGTGCCCCTCCCACACCGCCTCCTTCCACAGCCTCAAGGCATTCAAGAGTTAGCCGGCCCGGGCCGGCTCCATCCGTGGTCGCCCCGCCCCAAGACCCTCTGAAAAAGCGCCCGACAGGCAGGTGGCGCCCGACCCCCAACCAGCTATCCAGTGAGCCAGCCCCAGCATAGGAGCTTAGTGGGCGACCGACGGGGACTCGTTGCCAGACGGAGCCCATCCTAGTTCGCGTTTCTCCGCTCAGTCAACGGCGCAGACAGGAGAACGGGATCCGCCCACACTTCTCGAGAACGTCCCTGGGCGAGGGATGACGGACGCACGGACGGACGGGACGGGAAGGATTCTTGACTCCCCACCCACGGAGCAGCGGAATGCACTCCCATCCGAGGGGGATCGCAGGCCCACGTCAGACGGTGTGAGCACACGCCCCAGAACAACAACTCGCCAGCATCCCCGTCCGTGTCCCCGTCACCATCTTTGGGCACGCCAGGAGAAAGCCCTTTTGTGACCCGGACGACGGCTCTTTCGGCAAAAGCAACGTTGAGCAACGGCACAAATGAAGAGACTTGGATTTGAAACGACGCGTTCATATAGCAGCGCCTCAAAAGCAAAAGCACGCACTCGTCCCTCACATAACCGCAACCAAGAAACCCGACGCACCTGAAAAAGAAAAAGCAAACGGAAGAGAACGGGTCGATCTGGCGGCTCGGTCGCCGAGACCAGATCAACCCCGGAAGGCAGGGCGAGCCGAGAGCCCACTCGGGTGAGGTCGAGCGGGATCAACACGGCAGCTCGGCGGCAGAGGTCGCGAGTGGGAGAGGTCCGTCCGGGTGCTCGACCCGCGGGCGCTGGCCGCTCTGCGGCCCAGTGAGGGAAGGAGGGGGGGAGGGGCGGAGACCCTGACAACTGGGCGACGCGCGCGCGCTGGCGGCTCGGCTGGCGAGGTCGCGAGTGGGAGAGGCCCGGCCGGCAGCTGGACCCGCGGGCACCGCCAGCTCGGCGGCAGAGTGAGGGAAGGAGGGAGGAGGGGCGGAGTCCCTGCCAGGCGGGCGACGCGCGCGCGCCGGCGGCTGGGCGCCATAGGTCGCGAGTGCGAGAGGCCCGGCCGACAGGTGGACACGCGGGCACCGCCAGCTCGGCGGCAGAGTGAGGGAAGGGGGGGGAGGGGCAGACAGCCTGACAACCGGGCGACGGGCGCGCGCTGGCGGCTCGGCGGGCGAGGTCGCGAGTGGGAGAGGCCCGGCCGACAGCTGGACCCGCGGGCACCGCCAGCTCGGCGGCAGAGTGAGGGAAGGAGGGAGGAGGGGCGGAGTCCCTGCCAGGCGGGCGACGCGCGCGCGCCGGCGGCTGGGCGCCATAGGTCGCGAGTGCGAGAGGCCCGGCCGACAGGTGGACACGCGGGCACCGCCAGCTCGGCGGCAGAGTGAGGGAAGGGGGGGGAGGGGCAGACACCCTGACAACCGGGCGACGGGCGCGTGCTGGCGGCTCGGCGGGCGAGGTCGCGAGTGGGAGAGGCCCGGCCGACAGCTGGACCCGCGGGCACCGCCAGCTCGGCGGCAGAGTGAGGGAAGGAGGGAGGAGGGGCGGAGTCCCTGCCAGGCGGGCGACGCGCGCGCGCTGGCGGCTCGGCGGCAGAGGTCGCGAGTGCGAGAGGCCCGGCCGACAGGTGGACACGCGGGCACCGCCAGCTCGGCGGCAGAGTGAGGGAAGGAGGGAGGAGGGGCGGAGTCCCTGCCAGGCGGGCGACGCGCGCGCGCTGGCGGCTCGGCGGCAGAGGTCGCGAGTGCGAGAGGCCCGGCCGACAGGTGGACACGCGGGCACCGCCAGCTCGGCGGCAGAGTGAGGGAAGGGGGGGAGGGGCAGACAGCCTGACAACAGGGCGACGGGCGCGCGCTGGCGCCTCGGCTGGCGAGGTCGCGAGTGGGAGAGGCCCTGCCCGCAGGTGGACACGCGGGCACCCGCAGCTCGTCGAGAGTTAGGGAAG
Source organism: Giraffa tippelskirchi (assembly GCF_054371585.1). NCBI lineage: Eukaryota > Metazoa > Chordata > Mammalia > Artiodactyla > Giraffidae > Giraffa > Giraffa tippelskirchi. The sequence continues at coordinate 11,686,291 of NC_137288.1, read as the reverse complement.
GGGGGAAGTTAGGGAAGGGGGGGAGGGGATAGAACCCCGTCGGGCTCGTCGACCCGCGGCTCCTGGCGGCTCTGCGGCCGAGTTAGGGGAGGAGTGGGGGAGGGGCAGACAGCCTGACAGCCGGGCGACGGGCGCGCGCTGGCGGCTCGGCGGGCGAGGTCGCGATTGGGAGAGGCCCCGCCCGCAGGTGGACACGCCGGCACCCGCAGCTCGTCGAGAGTTAGGGAAGGGGGGGAGTTAGGGAAGGGGGGGAGGAGATAGAACCCCTTCGGACTCGTCGACCCGCGGCTCCTGGCGGCTCTGCGGCCGAGTTAGGGGAGGAGGGGGGGAGGGGCAGACAGCCTGACAGCCGGGCGACGGGCGCGCGCTGCCGGCTCGGCGGGCGAGGTCGCGAGTGGGAGAGGCCCTGCCCGCAGGTGGACCCGCGGGCACCCGCAGCTCGTCGACAGGGTTAGGGAAGGGGGGGAGGGGATAGAGCCCCGTCGGGCTCGTCGACCCGCGGCTCCTGGCGGCTCTGCGGCCGAGTTAGGGAAGGGGGGGAGGGGCAGACTCCCTGCCAGGCGGGCGACGCGCGCGCGCTGGCGGCTGGGCGCCATAGGTCGCGAGTGCGAGAGGCCCGGCCGACAGGTGGACACGCGGGCACCGCCAGCTCGGCGGCAGAGTGAGGGAAGGGGGGGAGGGGCAGACAGCCTGACAACCGGGCGACGGGCGCGTGCTGCCGTCTCGGCGGGCGAGGTCGCGAGTGGGAGGGGCCCTGCCCGCAGGTGGACCCGCGGGCACCCGCAGCTCGTCGACAAGGTTAGGGAAGGGGGGGAGTCAGGGAAGGGGGGGAGGGGATAGAACCCCGTCGGGCTCGTCGACCCGCGGCTCCTGGCGGCTCTGCGGCCGAGTTAGGGAAGCGGGGGGAGGGGCAGACAGCCTGACAGCCGGGCGACGGGCGCGCGCTGGCGGCTCGGCGGGCGAGGTCGCGAGTGGGAGAGACCCTGCCCGCAGGTGGACCCGCGGGCACCCGCAGCTCGTCGACAGAGTTAGGGAAGGGGGGGAGTTAGGGAAGGGAGGGAGGGGATAGAACCCCTTCGGGCTCGTCGACCCGCGGCTCCAAGCGGCTCTGCGGCCGAGTTAGGGGAGGGGGGGGGAGGGGCGGACAGCCTGACAGCCGGGCGACGGGCGCGCGCTGCCGGCTCGGCGGGCGAGGTCGCGAGTGGGAGAGGCCCTGCCCGCAGGTGGACCCGCGGGCACCCGCAGCTCGTCGACAGGGTTAGGGAAGGGGGGGAGGGGATAGAGCCCCGTCGGGCTCGTCGACCCGCGGCTCCTGGCGGCTCTGCGGCCGAGTTAGGGAAGGGGGGGAGGGGCAGACTCCCTGCCAGGCGGGCGACGCGCGCGCGCTGGCGGCTGGGCGCCATAGGTCGCGAGTGCGAGAGGCCCGGCCGACAGGTGGACACGCGGGCACCGCCAGCTCGGCGGCAGAGTGAGGGAAGGGGGGGAGGGGCAGACAGCCTGACAACCGGGCGACGGGCGCGTGCTGGCGGCTCGGCGGGCGAGGTCGCGAGTGGGAGAGGCCCGGCCGACAGCTGGACCCGCGGGCACCGCCAGCTCGGCGGCAGAGTGAGGGAAGGAGGGAGGAGGGGCGGAGTCCCTGCCAGGCGGGCGACGCGCGCGCGCTGGCGGCTCGGCGGCAGAGGTCGCGAGTGCGAGAGGCCCGGCCGACAGGTGGACACGCGGGCACCGCCAGCTCGGCGGCAGAGTGAGGGAAGGAGGGAGGAGGGGCGGAGTCCCTGCCAGGCGGGCGACGCGCGCGCGCTGGCGGCTCGGCGGCAGAGGTCGCGAGTGCGAGAGGCCCGGCCGACAGGTGGACACGCGGGCACCGCCAGCTCGGCGCAGAGTGAGGAAAGGGGGGAGGAGGGGCAGACACCCTGACAGCCGGGAGACGGGCTCGCGCTGGCGGCTCGGCGGGCGAGGTCGCGAGTGGGAGAGGCCCTGCCGGCAGGTGGACACGCGGGCACCCGCAGTTCGTCGACAGGGTGAGGGAAGGGGGGGAGGGGATAGAGCCCCGTCGGGCTCGTCGACCCGCGGCTCCTGGCGGCTCTGCGGCCGAGTTAGGGGAGGAGTGGGGGAGGGGCAGACAGCCTGACAGCCGGGCGACGGGCGCGCGCTGCCGTCTCGGCGGGCGAGGTCGCGAGTGGGAGGGGCCCTGCCCGCAGGTGGACCCGCGGGCACCCGCAGCTCGTCGTCAGGGTTAGGGAAGGGGGGGAGTTAGGGAAGGGGGGGAGGGGCTAGAACCCCGTCGCGCTGGTCGACCCGCGGCTCCTGGCGGCTCTGCGGCCGAGTTAGGGGAGGAGTGGGGGAGGGGCAGACAGCCTGACAGCCGGGCGACGGGCGCGCGCTGCCGTCTCCGCGGGCGAGGTCGCGAGTGGGAGGGGCCCTGCCCGCAGGTGGACCCGCGGGCACCCGCAGCTCGTCGTCAGGGTTAGGGAAGGGGGGGAGTTAGGGAAGGGGGGGAGGGGCTAGAACCCCGTCGCGCTGGTCGACCCGCGGCTCCTGGCGGCTCTGCGGCCGAGTTAGGGGAGGAGTGGGGGAGGGGCAGACAGCCTGACAGCCGGGCGACGGGCGCGCGCTGCTGTCTCGGCGGCAGAGGTCGCGAGTGCGAGAGGCCCGGCCGACAGGTGGACCCTCGGGCACCCGCAGCTCGTCGACAGGGTTAGGGAAGGGGGGGAGTTAGGGAAGGGGGGGAGGGGCTAGAACCCCGTCGGGCTCGTCGACCCGCGGCTCCTGGCGGCTCTGCGGCCGAGTTAGGGAAGGGGGGGGAGGGGCAGACTCCCTGCCAGGCGGGCGACGCGCGCGCGCCGGCGGCTGGGCGCCATAGTTCGCGAGTGCGAGAGGCCCGGCCGACAGGTGGACACGCGGGCACCGCCAGCTCGGCGGCAGAGTGAGGGAAGGGGGGGAGGGGCAGACACCCTGACAACCGGGCGACGGGCGCGTGCTGGCGGCTCGGCGGGCGAGGTCGCGAGTGGGAGAGGCCCGGCCGACAGCTGGACCCGCGGGCACCGCCAGCTCGGCGGCAGAGTGAGGGAAGGAGAGAGGAGGGGCGGAGTCCCTGCCAGGCGGGCGACGCGCGCGCGCTGGCGGCTGGGCGCCATAGGTCGCGAGTGCGAGAGGCCCGGCCGACAGGTGGACACGCGGGCACCGCCAGCTCGGCGGCAGAGTGAGGGAAGGAGGGAGGAGGGGCGGAGTCCCTGCCAGGCGGGCGACGCGCGCGCGCTGGCGGCTCGGCGGCAGAGGTCGCGAGTGCGAGAGGCCCGGCCGACAGGTGGACACGCGGGCACCGCCAGCTCGGCGGCAGAGTGAGGGAAGGGGGGGAGGGGCAGACAGCCTGACAACCGGGCGACGGGCGCGCGCTGGCGCCTCGGCTGGCGAGGTCGCGAGTGGGAGAGGCCCTGCCCGCAGGTGGACACGCGGGCACCCGCAGCTCGTCGAGAGTTAGGGAAGGGGGGGAGTTAGGGAAGGGGGGGAGGGGATAGAACCCCGTCGGGCTCGTCGACCCGCGGCTCCTGGCGGCTCTGCGGCCGAGTTAGGGGAGGAGGGGGGGAGGGGCAGACAGCCTGACAGCCGGGCGACGGGCGCGCGCTGCCGTCTCGGCGGGCGAGGTCGCGAGTGGGAGGGGCCCTGCCCGCAGGTGGACCCGCGGGCACCCGCAGCTCGTCGACAGGGTTAGGGAAGGGGGGGAGTTAGGGAAGGGGGGGAGGGGCTAGAACCCCGTCGGGCTCGTCGACCCGCGGCTCCAAGCGGCTCTGCGGCCGAGTTAGGGGAGGAGGGGGGGAGGGGCAGACAGCCTGACAGCCGGGCGACGGGCGCGCGCTGCCGGCTCGGCGGGCGAGGTCGCGAGTGGGAGAGGCCCTGCCCGCAGGTGGACCCGCGGGCACCCGCAGCTCGTCGACAGGGTTAGGGAAGGGGGGGAGGGGATAGAGCCCCGTCGGGCTCGTCGACCCGCGGCTCCTGGCGGCTCTGCGGCCGAGTTAGGGAAGGGGGGGGAGGGGCAGACTCCCTGCCAGGCGGGCGACGCGCGCGCGCCGGCGGCTGGGCGCCAAAGTTCGCGAGTGCGAGAGGCCCGGCCGACAGGTGGACACGCGGGCACCGCCAGCTCGGCGGCAGAGTGAGGGAAGGGGGGGAGGGGCAGACACCCTGACAACCGGGCGACGGGCGCGTGCTGGCGGCTCGGCGGGCGAGGTCGCGAGTGGGAGAGGCCCTGCCGACAGCTGGACCCGCGGGCACCGCCAGCTCGGCGACAGAGTGAGGGAAGGAGGGAGGAGGGGCGGAGTCCCTGCCAGGCGGGCGACGCGCGCGCGCTGGCGGCTCGGCGGCAGAGGTCGCGAGTGCGAGAGGCCCGGCCGACAGGTGGACACGCGGGCACCGCCAGCTCGGCGCAGAGTGAGGAAAGGGGGGAGGAGGGGCAGACACCCTGACAGCCGGGAGACGGGCTCGCGCTGGCGGCTCGGCGGGCGAGGTCGCGAGTGGGAGAGGCCCTGCCGGCAGGTGGACACGCGGGCACCCGCAGCTCGTCGTCAGGGTTAGGGAAGGGGGGGAGTTAGGGAAGGGGGGGAGGGGCTAGAACCCCGTCGCGCTGGTCGACCCGCGGCTCCTGGCGGCTCTGCGGCCGAGTTAGGGGAGGAGTGGGGGAGGGGCAGACAGCCTGACAGCCGGGCGACGGGCGCGCGCTGCCGTCTCCGCGGGCGAGGTCGCGAGTGGGAGGGGCCCTGCCCGCAGGTGGACCCGCGGGCACCCGCAGCTCGTCGTCAGGGTTAGGGAAGGGGGGGAGTCAGGGAAGGGGGGGAGGGGCTAGAACCCCGTCGCGCTGGTCGACCCGCGGCTCCTGGCGGCTCTGCGGCCGAGTTAGGGGAGGAGTGGGGGAGGGGCAGACAGCCTGACAGCCGGGCGACGGGCGCGCGCTGCCGTCTCCGCGGGCGAGGTCGCGAGTGGGAGGGGCCCTGCCCGCAGGTGGACCCGCGGGCACCCGCAGCTCGTCGTCAGGGTTAGGGAAGGGGGGGAGTCAGGGAAGGGGGGGAGGGGCTAGAACCCCGTCGCGCTGGTCGACCCGCGGCTCCTGGCGGCTCTGCGGCCGAGTTAGGGGAGGAGTGGGGGAGGGGCAGACAGCCTGACAGCCGGGCGACGGGCGCGCGCTGCCGTCTCCGCGGGCGAGGTCGCGAGTGGGAGGGGCCCTGCCCGCAGGTGGACCCGCGGGCACCCGCAGCTCGTCGTCAGGGTTAGGGAAGGGGGGGAGTCAGGGAAGGGGGGGAGGGGCTAGAACCCCGTCGCGCTGGTCGACCCGCGGCTCCTGGCGGCTCTGCGGCCGAGTTAGGGGAGGAGTGGGGGAGGGGCAGACAGCCTGACAGCCGGGCGACGGGCGCGCAATGGCGGCTCGGCGGGGGAGGTCGCGAGTGGGAGAGACCCTGCCCGCAGGTGGACCCGCGGGCACCCGCAGCTCGTCGACAGAGTTAGGGAAGGGGGGGAGTTAGGGAAGGGGGGGAGGGGCTAGAACCCCGTCGCGCTGGTCGACCCGCGGCTCCTGGCGGCTCTGCGGCCGAGTTAGGGGAGGAGTGGGGGAGGGGCAGACAGCCTGACAGCCGGGCGACGGGCGCGCGCCGGCGGCTGGGCGCCATAGTTCGCGAGTGCGAGAGGCCCGGCCGACAGTTGGACACGCGGGCACCGCCAGCTCGGCGGCAGAGTGAGGGAAGGGGGGGAGGGGCAGACACCCTGACAACCGGGCGACGGGCGCGTGCTGGCGGCTCGGCGGGCGAGGTCGCGAGTGGGAGAGGCCCGGCCGACAGCTGGACCCGCGGGCACCGCCAGCTCGGCGGCAGAGTGAGGGAAGGAGGGAGGAGGGGCGGAGTCCCTGCCAGGCGGGCGACGCGCGCGCGCTGGCGGCTGGGCGCCATAGGTCGCGAGTGCGAGAGGCCCGGCCGACAGGTGGACACGCGGGCACCGCCAGCTCGGCGGCAGAGTGAGGGAAGGGGGGGAGGGGCAGACACCCTGACAACCGGGCGACGGGCGCGTTCTGGCGGCTCGGCGGGCGAGGTCGCGAGTGGGAGAGGCCCGGCCGACAGCTGGACCCGCGGGCACCGCCAGCTCGGCGGCAGAGTGAGGGAAGGAGGGAGGAGGGGCGGAGTCCCTGCCAGGCGGGCGACGCGCGCGCGCTGGCGGCTCGGCGGCAGAGGTCGCGAGTGCGAGAGGCCCGGCCGACAGGTGGACACGCGGGCACCCGCAGCTCGTCGAGAGTTAGGGAAGGGGGGGAGTTAG